>NC_136422.1:110817500-110947500 GCF_052625555.1 Lactuca saligna | reverse complement strand
TTATTATTCTTAAAAGAACTTAAAAGACTAAATTATGATTGATAAACAAATTATATAATACTCACTAACATGCCTCAATGAAATTTTAACATCTAACTTTATATTTCAATATTTTAAATTGACAGGGTTAATATTATTAAAACCTATAATTGGTATATTTTGTGATTGATAGTTAGTGGTATCGAAGGTGCCTCCGTTACTACGAATCCTTTGCATGTTAGATGAGAGTTGCGTGGCTCACTATTTCTTTGAACCCACTCGTATATTTCTCTTTTAACTTGTATCATATGATGCAGTTGTGTACGTTGGAAGTGAGTTGAAGAAGATATTAGTTGCATTGTGGGTTGACAGAAATAAAAATAAAAGAAAAAAGAAAAACCCGATATTATGTATAAATAACAAATGAGTTGAGAAGATTAATCTAGAACTCAGGGTCGGTCCTCAAAAATGAAATATTCTTAAAGGTCCAGGACGAACAAGAAAAAAAATAGCGCTTATCTTTATTATATTTTTGTATTTTTAAATAAAAATATATAATCAAAAAATTAGGTCCTGTACAGCTGCCTACTTTACCCTCTCTGTAAGCCCCATGCTAGAACTAGTATTATAGGAGTAGGGGGATTGCATCAATAAGTAACTACAAAATATTTTACAAAATTCCAAGTTAATAAAAAAATTGATGTTTATTTAAATAAATATTTTTCTTACAAAACATGTTGCATGTGCTTTTCTGAGATACAGTTTGTTTGTTTTTTTTTTTTTAAAAAAAAAAAACTCTTTAGATGACTTTTTATTGTGCGGCGCACCACATGCATAATATTTGTCATTATGCAACAGTTTGCTTTTTGAAAATGTTCAGACTACAAAATCTCTGTGCGGTGTAGTATTTGAATTGTTTCTTAAAACCTTTTCAATTTTTATTTATTTTTTAAAAGATTTTTTTTAGAAATTTGGTATACTTTGATTTTTTTTTTTTACAACATTTTTTTATAGTTTCTACAATTTTATAACATGATTCTAAAAAAATAAAATATAATAATAATAAAAATAAATCTTTGATTTTTTCTATTTTTTACCGTTTCATTTAATAATATGTTTCGGTTGCATCATTTTTGACGTGCGTGATTCTTTTACGAATTTTCTAAACATTTTTGTATTATTTTCTTAATTTTTTTATTATCCTTCTTTTTGTTCTTTAAAACTAGTTTTTTTTTTTTTTTTAAAAAGAAACTATAGCTTATTTTTTTTTTTTACGTTTTTTTTAGATTTTTTTAGAAATTTTACATTTTTATTTTTTATATGTTCTTTTTAGTATTCTAGAGTACAATTATTAAAGTTTCGATGTTGAGAACTATTTTCAGTTTGTAAAATAAGTTTATTTAAATTTCAGTTTATTACAAATATTTGAAGGTATTAAAAAAACAAACAGACTTTTTATTGCAGGCTGTAACTGTTTGGTCAACCGCTTCTAGTGCAGCATGTTGCAGATGCGATATGCAGACTTCAAAAATTTTCGCTTTGAAAAAAAACAGCATCTTACTTTCTATTTTAAGAAATCAAAATCAATATAACAATTAATTTGTAACATATTCGAAAGATAATATAAAAACACATTATTTTGTTTATTATTATATTATAACTATTATTTTTTTCATCAACTAAAATCGTTTACTTTTAAAAGAAAAAAAATTCAATCTTAATCGATCTTAGCAATATTTCTAATTTATGATGTATGGAAACTAAAATGACTTTTTATTACTAACACGATATTGTGGGCATGTTCGGTATATGGAGCGTTTTGGAGCGCTTCAGAGCATCTAGCTTATAGCGTTCGACAAAATGTTCCGTTTAAAACAGAAAACCTCTTTTAACACTACAAGCTTCTAGCATTTAGGGGCGTGTTCGGCAAAACTAACTGGTAGCGGGTACCTTGTAGCCTGTAGTGTTTTGTTAAACGCTACTTGAAGTAGCATTTGGATTTGGAGCGTTTTGATTAAACTAAACGCTAAAAGCTTGTAGTGCCAAACAAGGCTTTTGTCACACCCCAAAACCGAGAACGGCGGAAACGTTCTAGGGTAGAGGACGTCATGTATAGTATCACAACACAGTAATAGTAAACAAGTAAACAAACATCATCTATTGCATTAAATATATAATTTAATACATATGTGTTCTTTGTAATGTAATAGATACCAAAAATGAATGATCAAAATAAAAGACGAGTCTTGTCTGTGCTCTGTCTTCTCAAAAACCTATCACTGGTACCTGTCTACTGATGACCTAAGAATACAAGTTATTTTGAAAGCATAGATCAGCATTTAAGCTGGTGAATTCATAAGTATTTTAGTGTCTTTAATTTGTAAAACTGTAAAGAAAAGACTTGTAAATGTTTGATGAAAGAGTTCGTAAAAGTATGAAAACCCTAGAGAATCTCATATTTCCTACTAGTATAAAATGTAATCTTCTACCAAGACCTAATAGTTTTGGAGGTTTGTTTCTCCGTATGAATGAAAGTTTTTCCCCATGTACAACTATTATTATCAAAATATAATCTACCTCATCGTTTACGTGAATGTGTCACAAAATAAAAGTAAAAGGGAAAATAATATAATCATTGAAATCGTATCCTTTTGTACTAGGATAAACACGGCGTGGTAACTCGCCGAACAGTACAACCGCAGACATCCGTCGATGTACATTTTCCCACTGTAGCTAACAGTCGGGTGTAGAATGGTCAGTCCCATATAGTATATAATAGTATCTATTCATATAGTATGTAATAGTATCTCATCATATAGTATGTAATAGTATCTCTTTATATAGTATGTAATAATATCTCTTCATATAGTATGTAGTACATTTGTATAGACTCATGAATGAACTGACTCTTGTATGTACCAGTTGTACTAGGAATAGTAGGTAGTATTTCCTAAACTATACCTATGATAGTTTACTAGTAATGTAGTTTAAAGTGTCCATGTATGTTTATACACCTTTACTACAGAAGGTGTTGGAGCTGAAGTCACAGCCATCTTATCAAATACATACATACATACATACATACATATATATATATATATATATATATATATATATATACTTACTACATAAGTGTATAGATATGGTATTTAAGAATACATACGTGGAAAAGAGGGTTGGTAATACATTTAAAAGGTTTGAAATAATAAATAATCATGACTTGATGTCAGTTTATAAAACGATTTAAAAGTAGCTTGTTTGATAAAACGGTTTGAAAGTATAGTAAATCCATCTGTTTGATAGTTATTAATCACATGTGATTGATATAATAACTATGATATTCAACTTGTATTCCCTCCCCCCCCCCCCCCCAAATAAAAGCATTTAAAACCATGAAAGAGCATTTAAAAGGTTTTTTAAGGGGTATGAACTCACTTGAAATGAGAGACGCGATAATAGGATCGGTAAAGGATGCTAAGTGTCAAGTGAGGAGTTGAACACACACAATGATCGTAGTTATCATATAATAAACATATATGTATCTAATTAGTCATTTAACAACTAATTAACGAAGTTAAGATACCCTAGGACATGGAAACACTTTGATTCAAGTGTTATAGGTACCAAAGGGTTGCATCTAAAGGTTGTATGGCAAGACATTGGAGTTTATGGCCCAGAGACCACTCCTTATGGAGTTTATGGCCCATGGTCATTTCCCCATGATTTTATGGCCTTAAACTCATGGTACTAAGTTGCATTTGGTGTTTTGAGGTCTTATAAGTCAACATTGGGCATCCATTGATCAAGTCCAAGCCTTAGGAGTCATTAGGGGCACAATATCACCATATTATAGAGTTTACGGCCTAAGGACCATTTCCTTATGTATTTATGGTCGTAAAATCTTATGGGGACATGGTTTCTTTGTTGTTTAAGGTCCTAAACACTTCAAGGAAGGATCAATACTAGCATCCAAGGCTTAGGAAGGGACTAGGGTTCATTTAACCCTACTTAGAAGGGTTTACGGCCTAAGAACATCCTTTGGCTGTAAACACCTTTGATCATGTGTTTCTTGATGTTCTATAAGTGTAAAAAAGTTTAATTTAAGCACACAATGAGCTAGGGCAAGTGTACTTACAAGATAGAAGCTTGATTGGGTGTTTAAGGTCGAAGAACACTAGTGTGTGCTCTTGGTGTTCTTAGTGTTTTGAAGAATACTTGAAGATCAAACTGAAAATCAAGAATGAATGGATGAAATGATGTATAACAACTAGATGTTAGGTTATAACAAAAAATCAAGTTAAGAAACACATACGTTTTCGAAAGTTCGGGTGAAGAGTGGGATGATACTTGAGAGAGAATGGTAAGTGTTCTTGAGTTTGGAAGTTCGGAAGTGAAAGAATGGAGAGTAAACTCATGCCTAAGGCATGAGTTTGTGGCCTAAAGAGACTTCACAACCCAAACCCTCCTTGTTTGGCCATGAACACCAATCCAAGATGTTGATTGTTCCATTGCTATCCCGACATTCTAGAAATTACTTCCTTTTATCCTTTCGTTTCGTGAATAATTAATAAAAATACTCAAACCGACTTTCAACTGGCTAAAATTTAGCAGAAAAGTATTTAACTTTTAATTCAAGTGTTGGATTGTAGGTTTTATTCAAATGAAAATTTTGGGTTGTAACATCATCCCCCCGTTAGAGGGAATTTTGTCCCGAAATTAGAGTTTAAGCAAATAAAGTAGTTACAAATAACTAAGCAAAAAGATGAGGATATTTCAATTTCATTTGATCCTCGCTCTCCCATCTGAATTCGGGTCCTCGCTTGGCGTTCCAACGAACCTTCAGAACTGGGATATGGCTTTGTTTCGTTTTCTTGACCTCTCGGTCCATGATCACTAAAGGTTCTTCCATGAAGTCGAGGCTCTCGTTGATCTCAATCTCATCAAGTGGGATTACAAGAGTCTCATCGGACAGATAATTTTTCAAGTTGGAGACGTGGAAAGTAGAATGTACGTTACTGAGTTCACGCGGTAGATTGAGTTTGTAAGCTACAGGGCCAATTCTAGTAAGAATCGCGAAAGGCCCTATGTATCTTGGATTTAGCTTTCCACGCTTACCAAAGCGTATCAAGCCCTTCTAGGGTGAGACTTTCAAAAGGACTCGGTCTCCCACATAGAATTCCAAAGGTTTCCTTCGCTTGTCTGCATAGCTTTTTTGACGGTCTCTAGAGGCTTTCAATCGTTCACAAATCTGAACGATCTTCTCTGTCGTTTCCCATATGATTTTCGGACCTGTGAGAGTGTTGTCAAGAACTTGTCCTCCAGCTAACTGGGTGTCATCCACTTCAGCCCAGCATAGAGGAGATCTGCACTTTCGACCATAGAGGGCTTCAATTGGAGCAACCTTTATGCTCGTGTGGTAACTGTTGTAGGAAAATTCGACAAGGGGTAAATGAGTATCCCATGCCTTCCCAAATTCGATCACATAGGATCTCAGCATATCTTTCAAGGTTTGGATAGTCCTCCCACTCTGCCCGTCCGTCTGTGGATGGTAGGTTGTACTCGTGTCCAGCCTTGTTCTTAGGGAACTTTGTAGCGACTACCAGAACCTCAAAGTGAATCTGCTATCTCTATCGGAGATAATGGATATGGGAACACCATGCAGTTGTACAATCTCCCTAATGTATGTTCTTGTTAGGTTCTCCATTTTGTCAGTTTCTTTAATTGGTAGGAAATGCGCGGATTTGGTCAATTTGTCGACGATGACCCAAATGGTGTCAAGTCCACCCATTGTCTTGGGAAACTTGGTTACAAAATCCATAGTAATAAACTCCCATTTCCATTCAGGTATCTCCGATTACTGAAGTAAAGTTGATGGTTTCTGATATTCGACCTTAACCTTTGCGTAAGTAAGGCATTTACTAACGAAGGTAGCAATCTCTACTTTCAAGTTAGACCACCAGTATAACCTTTTAAGATCCAGATACATCTTATCAGAACCCGGGTGAACGAAATACCAAGTGTTATGCGCCTCGGTCATGACCACGTCTCTGAAAGTGTGAATGGTTAGTCATAGTCAAATATTTGACTCTAGGACCAGAGTATTCCTTCTGACTTAGGGCGTCAGCTACTATGTTGGCTTTGCTGGGATGATAACGAATTTCGCATTTGTAGTCATTGAGTAGCTCGACCCATCATCGTTGTCTCGTGTTGAGCTCCTTCTGGTTGAAGATGTGTTGGAGGATTTTGTGGTCTGTAAAGATAGTACATTTCGTTCCATACAGATAATGTCTCCAGATCTTCAGCGCAAACACAACTGCTCCTAACTCAAGATCGTGTGTGGTGTAATTGACCTCGTGTGTCTTGAGCTATCTTGAGGCATAGGTAATGACCTTACCTCGTTGCATCAGAACACATCTGAGCCCTTGGTTGGACGCATCGCAATAGACCACGAAGTATTCTATTCCTTCTGGGAGGGATAGTATTGGTGCGGTGCATAAGGCTCGTTTCAGCATTTGGAACGCCTTCTCTTATTTCTCTTCCCAATCAAAGGCCACATCTTTCTGGGTCAGTGTGGTAAGTGGTTATGTGATACTAGAGAAGTTCTGTATGAACCTGCGATAGTAGCCAGTGAGACCTAGAAATTGACGAATATATGTAGGTGTCTTCGGTGTTGATCAGTTCTCAATAGCCTTGATTTTGGTAGGGTCCACGTGTATTCCCTTTTACTAACCACATGACCTAAGAATTCAATGCTTCGAATCCAAAGCTCGCACTTGGAGAACTTTGCATAGAGCTTTTCTGATTGCAATGTTTCTAAAAAAATTCGTAGGTGTTGACTATGATCCTCCTTACTTCGGGAGTAGATAAGTATGTCATCGATAAAGACGATAACGAACTAATCCATGTAAGGATGGCACACCCTATTCATCATGTCCATGAATATAGCTGGTGCGTTGGTTAATCCGAATGGCATCACTACAAACTCATAGTGCCCATAACGAGTTCGGAAGGCTGTCTTGGGGACATCTTCCTCTAGCACTCTCAACTAGTGATACCTGGATCATAGATCTATCTCGAGAAGTAATTTGCTCTTTGAATTTGATCAAATAAGTCGTCAATTTGGCGTAGAGTATAACGATTTTTAACGGTAATCGTGTTGAGTTCCCTTTAGTCGATGCACATACGAAACGATCCGTCTTTCTTCTTGATGAACAAGACCGGTGCTCCCCATGGTGAGAAGCATGGCCTAATGAATCCCTTCTTGAGAAGTTCGTTTAGCTGACAGGAAAGCTCCTACATCTCCGCTGGTGCCAGACGATAAGGAGATTTGGCTACTGGTGTAGCCCCTGGCACTAAGTCGATTTTGAACTCGACTTGGTGTTGCGGTGTTAATCCTGGTAGTTCTTCTAGAAAGATGTCAGGAAAGTCGCGTACTTCTGGAATGTTCTGAATTTCCTTCACTTCTTGACTCGTATCTACAATGTGTGCAAGGAATGCATGATTTTCCTTTCGTAGGCACTTTTGAGCTTGTATACTTGAAATGATGCGAAGGTTCGTACTAGATTTGTCGTCGTAGATAACTAGGGTTGTGTTGTTAGAGAGGTTAAGACGAACTGCTTTCTCAAAGCACATGATGTTGGCGCGAAGACGACTTAACCAATCCATACCGATTATGATGTCGAAACTTTTAATTGAGACTGGCATGAGGTCTATTTGCAGAGAATGACCATGTAGAGTTAGAGTACAACCTACGTATATGCAGTTTGTACTTTCTGTTTTCCTGTTTGCCATTTCTATAGTGAATGATTCCCTCAGTGTACGTGGTTTTTGTTTAAGAAAGTGAACAAATTTCTGGCTTACGAAGCTTTTCTCCGCTCCGCTATCGAATAGTATACATGCATATGAATTATCGAGGAGAAACATACCGGTAACTTTCGTAGGATCAGCTATGGCTTCCTCGTGGCCCATAGCCAAAAATCATCCCACTCCACCGGTATTTTTTGCCTTCGGGAAGTTTCTTTTGAAGTGACCCACCTTGCCACAACCGTAGCAAGTTTGGCCCACACCAACATTGGGAACTTGAGTGCTTGGTTTTGTGGGAGCGTTGCAGAAACGAGCAGTATGCCCCTTTCTGTTACAGTTGGAGCAATGCATTTCCCGACAAGGTCCGGTGTGGTGGAAGTTGCATTTGTTGCACTTTGAAAGGTTACCTACATAAGGCTTTTCCGGGTAGGGGTTAGTAGGAACAACAGTAGGTACAATAGTAGCATTTACTATAACTAGCTGTTGTTTCTTGGAGGATTCTTGTGAAGACCCTCCTTTCCTCTTATTCCAACCTTTCCTCCTGTTGTTATTGTTTCCCTTTTGTTGATCGGGTGAAGCAATTTTTGTGTTCTAGTAGTTTCCATGACCGATAATAGATTGTTCCAGTTCTTTAGCGCTGTCAAAAGTAACAGGCCTTGAAGCTAGCACACTTGCTTGTATCTGAGGTGACAATCCCCAAATAAATCCCTCTATTTTCTTTCTCTCAGGAGAAACCATATCCGGGCAAAGAATTGCCATATCACAAAATCTATTGGAGTATCTTGATACATCAGAATCAGCCATCTTAAGACCCCAAAGTTCCTGCTCGAGCTTTTTAATTTCCCCTCGAGGACAATACTCTCTCATCAGCATGACATTTATGTTCTCCCATCTTATCAAATTTTCCACAATTAGAGTCAATGACTTTACGTGGCTATTCCACCAAGTTAACGCCCTGTCAGAAAAGGTGCAAGTAGCAAACTTGACCTTATTGTTCTCTAGGTAGGTGCAGATTTCAAAGACTGCTTCGTTCTTTTCTATCCACTGCCTCAAAACCATCACCCCTCTTGTTCCATTGAAATTCTAGGGTTTGGAATTCGTAAAATCCTTGTAGGTGTACTCCCTGGGGTGCCCATGAATCTCGCCATGGTTAGAAAGAGGTGTACCAATTCCTGATCCACTAGTGACAAGAGTGTTGATGTGCGACATGGCAGCCGCTACTGCTGCAGGGACAACTGCTTGGAACACAACAGCATCGAACTGAGGAGGTGGAGGTGGTGGTAGTGTCGGTGCATCCTCACCATTGTTACACATGGGATTTCTACGAGGCAGCATTTTTCAACTATAAGTTGAAAAGATAAAGACAATGATAAGAATTCAATAGTATAGAAAATGAATGTGTCTCATGAACTAAATCGCCATAGTTCAACAATAGATGATAGTATTAGTTCCTGAATAGATTAGATAATATGCCAAAATTACTGGTATTAATGATGTAAATAAGTTTGGGAAAACGACATAACTAAAGGTCTTACATCATACCATAGGGGAAAATATTGGCAGTTTAGAAGTCTAATAAAGCTCTTGAAGACAGGAATAATTTACAGACAAGTGCTACTTAGAGCATAGGTAAGAAAGCTATTCCTTAATCAAAAGAAAAGATGTGCTAGACATCTTCTAATGGTGATGGGAATTCCTCGGCGAACCCTAAGATCTTCCATCTGACGAACCACTTTTTTAAAGTATCGTTCATGAGCCCTCTGGCGAACTCAAAGTTCTATGACTTCAGCTCGGGAGGTATCTAGTTGTTGTTGCAGAGTCTCATTGGTCCTCCTGGTTCTTTCCATCACCTCTTCGAGATGGTGAATGCGGATCGTGTTCACACCAGAGTTGGCATCAATCTCCACTACTTGGTCGATGGCTGCCCGACCTTGCTCAACATTCTGAGCAATCCTACGGACCATGATTGGTAGGGCTCGGTCAGCCAAGCCACCCTCGCTTATGTTGTAAAAGCTTCGGTCCCCATTGTAGGGTAAGGGTTGACCTTGTTCATTTCTCCAGTGATTCAAGTTTGTTGCCTATAAGGGTGTGGGACCTTGAAACGCGGGTCGGGGTTGAGATTTGGAGCTTGATGCTCTTGGGGTATGTTGTTGACCTCTGGCTCGGAGTCAGAACCATCCAAAAATCCTTCTGCGAGGTGATCATCCAAATGGATTGGATGGTCATCTTCTTGCTCTTCATCTAGCCATGTAGCATTGCCCTGATTTGGTAAGTACGGGTCTCCAAGGATATGAAATCCAGCCATGTTATCTATGCAAGAAGTAAGCGTAAAAGAATCAGTTTAAGAGACATACCAACTAAGATAATTATAGTAACATGAAATACTCCTATAGTATTTTAAGTTATGTTTTGTTCTAAAGTTCCCATTGTAGTAGTTTTGGTAAGTTTTTTAGATTTGTTGCCACATCACAACCATTCTTGGGCATATGCTAATCAATCCTCGAACCAACATAGTTGATCAGGCTATGCCACTCCCAGGACTGACTACACATCCCCGAGCTTACTTGTGATATTCAACAATCGTAATACTTTTGTATTTGTCATTGTGACACTAATTTTAGTATGAATGCAGGTATGTATACTTAGTTAAATATTTTATTATTTAAAAGTATAAACTCTTAGTCAAATTATTTTAATCCCTTTGTGTTTATAGTTAGTATATCTTTTCTGGGTTGATATACTCAATTCACTATAAACAATGCTCTGATACCAATTTGTTAAACGCAAAAACCGAGAACGGCGAAACGTTCTGGTGCGGAGGACATCATGTATAGTATCACAACACAGTAATAGTAAACAAGTAAACAAACATCATCCATTACATTAAATATATAATTTAATACACGTGTGTTATTTGAAATGTAATAGACACAAAAAATGAACGATCAAAATAAAAGACGAGTCTTGTCTATGCTTCGTCTTCTCAAAAACCTATCACCGGTACCTGTCTACTGATGACCTGAGAATACAAGTTATTTTAAATGCATAGATCAGGATTTAAGCTGGTGAATTCATAAGTATTTTAGTGTCTTTAATTTGTAAAATAGTAAGGAAAAGACTTGTAAATGTTTGATGAAAGAGTTTGTATAAGTATGAAAACCCTAGAAAATCTCATATTTCCTACTAGTATAAAATGTAGTATTCTACCAAGACCCGATAGTTTTGGAGGCTTGCTTCTCCGTATGAATGAAAGTTTTTCCCCATGTACAACTATTATTATCAAAATATAGTCTACCTCATCGTTTATGTGAATGTCTCACAAAATAAAAATAAAAGGGAAAATAATATAATCATTGAAACTATATCCTTTTGTATTAGGATAAACACGACGTGGTAACTCGCCGAACAATACTACCGTAGACATCCATCGATGTATATTTTCCCACTATAGCTAACAGTCGAGTGTAGAATGGTCAGTCCCATATAGTATATAATAGTATATATTCATATAGTATGTAATAGTATCTTATCATATAGTTTATAATAGTATCTCTTCTTATAGTATGTCATACTATCTCTTCATATAGTATGTAGTACATTTGTATAGACTCATGAATGAACTGACTCTTGTATGTTCCAATTGTACTAGGAATAGTAAGTAGTATCTCCTAAACTATACCTGTTATAGTTTACTAGTAATGTAGTTTCAAGTGTACATGTATGTTTTTACACCATTGCTATACAAGGTGTTAGAGCTGAAGTCACAGCCATCTTATCAAATACATATATATATATATATATATATATATATATATATATATATATATATATATATATATATATATACTTCCTACATAAATGTATAGATATGGTATTTCAGAATACATAAGTGGAAAAGGGGTTTGGTAATACATTTAAAAGGTTTGAAACAATAAATAATCATGACTTGATGTCAGTTTATAAAACGATTTAAAAGTAGTTTGTTTGATAAAACGGTTTGAAAGTATAGTAAATCCATATGTTTGATAGTTATTAATCACATTTGATTGATATATTAACTATGATATTCAACTTGTATTCCGCCCATAAAAGCATTTAAAAGCATGCAAAGGCATTTAAAAGATCGTTTAAGGGGCATGAACTCACTTGAAATGAGTGATACGATAGTAGGATCGGTAAAGGATGCTAAGTGTCAAGAGAGGACATAAACATACACAATGACCGTAGTTAACATATAATAAACATATATGTATCTAATTAGTCATTTAACAACTAATTAACCAAGTTAAGACACCCTAGGACATGGAAACACTTTGATTCAAGTGTTATAGGTACCAAAGGGTTGCATCTAAGGTTGTATGGCATGTCATTGGAGTTTATGGCCCAAAGACCACTCCTTATAGAGTTTACGGCCCAAGGTCATTCCCCCATGAGTTTATGGCCGTAAACTTATGGTACTAAGTGCCATTTGGTGTTTTGAGGTCTTATAAGTCAATACTGGGCATCCATTGATCAAGTCCAAGCCTTAGGAGCAATTAGGGGCACAATATCACCATATTATAGAGTTTACGACCTAAGGACCATTTCCTTATGTGTTTACGGCCGTAAACTCTTATGGGGACATGGTTTCTTTGTTGTTTAAGGTCGTAAACACTTCAAGGAAGGATCAAGGCTAGCATCCAAAGCTTAGGAAGCGAATAGGGTTCATTTAACCCCACTTAGAAAGGTTTACGTCCCAAGAACATCCCTTGGTCGTAAACAACTTTGATCATGTGTTTCTTGATGTTTTCCAAGTGTAAACAAGTTCAATTCAAGCACATAATGACCTAGAGCAAGTGTACTTACAAGATAGAAGCTTTATTGGGTGATTAAGGTCCAAGAATACTAGTATGTGTTCTTGGTGTTTTGATGAACACTTGAAGATCTAACTGAAATTCAAGAATGAATGGATGAAATGATGTATAACAACTAGATGTTAGGTTATAACTGCAAATCAAGTTAAGAAACACTTACGTTTTCGGAAGATCGGGTGAAGAGTTGGATGATACTTGAGAGAGAATGGTAAGTGTTCTTGAGTTTGGAAGTTGGGAAGTGAAAGAATGGAGAGTAAACTCATGCATAAGGCATGAATTTGTGGCCTAATGAGAGTTGACGGCCCAAACCCTCCTTGTTTGGTCATGAACACCAATCCAAGGTGTTGATTGTTCCATTGCTATCCCGACATTCTAGAAATTACTTCCTTTTATCTGTTTGTTTCATTAATAATTAATAAAAATACTCAAACGGACTTTAAACCGGCTAAATCGAGCGTTTTGTCAAGTGCTACAAACTAGAAGTTAGAAGCTCTCAAACGCTTCGTGTCGAACACGCCCTTAGTTTAATCAAAACGCTCCAAATCCAAATAATATATCATGTAGCGTTTAACAAAATGCTACAAGTTACAAGCTATGCGCTGGCTGCTAGAAGCTACCTACTACCAGCTAGTTTTGCTGAACATACAATGTATATGTTCTATGAAAAATAACATTTTGGATTTTAAAATGATTTTGTCTTTTCTGGGTTATATGCATACCATTTAGATAAATAAACAATTATTTTAAAAAGTTAGATTTTATTTTATGAAATATATATGATATCATGTAAATTAATAAAAAACCATACAAAATTTAACACTCGTTAAACCCAACGTTAAGATTACAATTAAAAAAAAATTCAAACATAAATAACTTTTAATTTATTGAAACTATAGTAGTTAAACGAAAAAACACACAATATAACGGTTTTTTTATATATATTCTCCTATGTCAAAATGTATACATGATACTCATTAAAGTTAAATAATAGGATGATTACTCATTTAATTAAATGGTAAAAGTGAAAGTCGTTATACTTATAATTTTTTCTTAGAGCTTTTTTTAATTTGCAAGACCGTTATGAAAAAATCCAATCTAAATCAATACATCCAATCAAATTTGAATATACTCTAATAAATAAAATTATTTCTGTTACTATTCACATTTTCATTTATTTTGTTTCATTTTGTGGCTAATTCATACAAATTAATTTCTACTTGTTATTTTATGCTAATTTTCAATTTTACAAATTAATTATTTGATATGAAACTCGTGTATTATACAGATTAAAAAACAATTTAATGTAAAAAAATTGTAAGTATAAGTATTTTTTTACAATACCATAAATATTAAAATTTTTATTATGAACTTTTGAAATTCTTTCCTTCAATATTATATAACTTTGGAATTGTTAATAGAGCTTATACCGTAGAATTGGCTAACATATGCATAACATTAGGGAATCAAAAAGGAAAGAAATTAAAGGTTTGTATAGAAATTATTCTAAGAGTTTAATATAATTGAATACATTATATATATATATATATATATATATATATATATATATATATATATATATATATATATATATATATATATATATATATATATATATATATATAAACTATGTATTAGATTCCACAATTTTTAATCTAAGAAAAGTGAAGAAAAAAAAAACAGAAAATGACGTGTGAAAATAAGAAATTTATAATATTTAAGAAAATTAAATGTGACAAATGTAAGAAGAATAAGATATTTGGCAGAGATCATTTTCATTTAACAAGTTAGATTCTAATTTTTAGGTTATAGAAAGTAATTAACGTGTCATTAATTTGTTTTCTTATATTTTTAAATTTTAATATGTTTCTTTCAATGTATTTTATTTAAAATTAGCATGTTTTTTTTTTTCAAAGTTCATTATTATTTTAGGCTAAAAATGTTTAGTTAGGAAAAATAATGAAAGTTTTTTTTTTTGTTTTTAATTGTTAAAATAAAAAATGTTATATGACCGAAATATAATTATTTCGCCATAGTTTGTTTTATTACTATATATTGAATTATTTATTTATTCATCATTTTGTTTCTATTTATTTTGAATTTTACTTTAGCAAAATTTTTAATGTTTACATCTTAATATTTAATATTTTTTATATAAAAAAAATATACTTAATAGTTATATCTTCAGATATAGCTTTTTTAATCAATCTTTATAATATATTGATCTCGCATCTAGTAGTTATTATTTTAAAACTGATAAACACATGTTTATCTACACATGCTCACCTTAAGTACAGTTTGAAGCATATTGATACGAATATTATCAATGATAGTTTGAGATATTTAAAATTTGAAAAAACTTTTTATTATTACAGAGGTGAACTTTGATAGATTTTATAGGTTATAATTAAACATGTGGCGGAAATAACTTAACTTTTAAGTTCACATGCAATTTCTTTGGATCTAAGTTTTCTCTATTGAAAACAATCAAAAATTGAACATTAAGAACCCTAAGGAAGCCCTACAATAATCGAAAATTACAAGGGATTAAGGTTCACATACTTTTTGATTATTAAAGTAAATAATTAAAGTAATTCCTTTTTTTGAATCTGTTGGAAAACTAGCACCAGAAATCTAATGCCTCTAATAGTTTGTACTCAAACCTTGGTAGTAGAAGACTTGAAAGGAGAGGGGATGAGATTTTCAGTATTCTTCTAAGAATTAGATCGACTGAAAATTAGAGGCTAAAGATCCTAGATAACACTGATTTGAAATAATATTCCTAATTTGAAATAAAAAAAAAATATTGTTTCAAATCTTGACTTTATCTAGTTTCTGTATTATCTATATTATCCACATGGAATAATCAAGAAATCCTAATGATTAAACCAAATTTCGGCCAACCCTAGGAACCTTCCAAAATCCTTCTCTTGTTCAACTATTGAACAATTACAGCTTTAGTCTTTGCACTTTTAATTAATCCAGTTGATCCTAAAATTGATCTCAATTAATTACTAATTAAATAATACTATTTCTAATTAATATATTAATATCAAAATATATTAATAATTTTTTTTATGTTTATTAATAATATAATAGACCAATAAATCAACATTTCTCTCCAAAAGTCATTCTACCAATTACTAGTTTTGAGGGCAACCTGAAAACGTCTTTGCTTTTTATTTCAGGTGTATACCAATTTAGTTATTGGATTAGAAACCTATTCCAAGAGTATCCCAGTTAGAAAATTTTGTAACTATAGTTGCATGTATAACTTCTAAATTAAACAACAAAGTAAGCTTTCCAAAGCAACTGCCAGAATTTGATCTGATCAGAAATAAGCCCTAAAATAAGTGATCAAATATTCCTCTATTCTTCAAGATGTCATATGGACATGATACATGGATTACAATAAATCTCTTGTCCTAGATATCATATGGACCTCACTAGAATACTAATTGAACACATCAAGTTAGTCCTGGCTAGGCCTAGCACTATAATGTAAATACTAAATCACCAAGGGGTCTAAAGATATCGATTTTCCAATTAGGGCGAATGGAACGAATAAAATTTGATTTATATGCTTGTATCTTTTACTCACCAAATCATACATGACACCAAGTTTTATAACATCACATTACTAATGTGTTTCTGTAACACCAATGTACAGCCGACTTGTGAATTACAACTCATATATATATATATATATATATATATATATATATATATATATATATATATATATATATATATATATATATCCATTTTAAGAATAAAATATTGTCTCAGAATCACTCGTGATATAATCCATGAAGTAATTCTCTGAATGTGGGTTTATCTAGTAATCAAAATCTCATTTTCTAAGTACTCATGAACATTATAGCGAATCTTATTGCAATGTCTAACTCCAATAGAAAATCTACAATTCAATTCATGATAGTCTTGATTCACTACTTACTTCCAAATGTATGAATCACTAATGAGTTTCAAATAATCAAATCATTCAGGAAGTAAAACATGAAAAACGAAACACAACAAAAAATAATTGAAAAAGGCGGTAAACATACTCATAAATAATCTTTATTATTTAATCACCAAAATTAATTACATTTACTTTGTTATATGTTTCAAACTATCAATTAACTACTAAAATTAATATCAACTCTCACGACTATGCTCCTAGCATGCTGGGTATGTTTAAACCTACTCATAGCCTTTGTGAAAGGATCTGCATGATTATCTTCTAAGGATACTCTCTTCAGCAGGAGATGACCTTCTTCAACCCTATGTCTCATGGAATGGTACTTTCTACTAATATGCTTGGATCTACATGATCCTTGGGGCTCTTTGGTCAAAGCAACCACGCTTTCATTATCATAGAAAACTTCCAATGGATCTTGAATGGTCAAGTATATCTCGAGTCACCAATAAAGTTCTTCAACCAAGTAGCTTCCTTTTATGTCTCAGTGGATGCGATGTACTCTAATTCACAAGTAGAATTAGCTACCATTTCCTGTTTGGAACTCCTCTAAGTAAGCACTCCACCACTTAACAAAAACACCCAGCCCGACTGAGAACAGAAGTCGCCTCATATGTATGAAAGTTGGCGTCACTATATCCATTCACTCTTAATGTATCACTGCCACCAAGGACTAGAAACGTTTCCTTTTTACTTTACAAATACTTAAGAATGTTCTTTACTGTAATCTAATAAGCTCTGCCAGGATGTCCCTAAAAGCAATTGACCATGCTCAAAGCATACGACACATTAGGGCGTGTACATGTCATAGAGTAGGTGATTGAACCTACAGCTGAAGCATATAGGACTCGACTCATGTCAGCTATCTATTCATATGTATTGGAGATTTAAGTCTTTTTCAACTTGATCGTACTACGAATGGATAATTCCCCTTTCTTGGAGTTTTCCATACTAAATTGTGTTAGTACCTTCTCCAAGTATGTACTCTGACTAAGACTAATAAGTCTTTTCTTTTTATCCCACTAAATCCTTATCCCAAGAATATAGGTTGCTTCCTCTAGATCCTTCCTAGCGAAACACTCCCGAAGCCAAGAATTCTCATCCTACAAGGTCAAAATTTCATTTCCCATAAGGATTATGTCAATGACATACAATACTAGGAAAGTTACTATACTCCTACTAGCTTTGACATACACACATCACTCTTCCTTGATCCTAGATAAACAAAGTTCTTTGAGTCTCTCATGGAATCAAAGATTCCAGCTATGAGATGCTTGTTTCAATCCATAAATGGATTTCTCACGCTTACACACTCTATTAGGAACTTTGCATGTACAAAACCCTATGGATGGCTCATATAAACATCCTCATACAACTTCGTATTGAGGAAAACAATTTTGACATTCATCTGTCATACTTAATAATCATGAAAGGTAGTTATGGCAAACATTATCCTGATAGACTTTCTCTTAGCCACTGGTGAGAAGGAATCATCATAGGCAATCCCTTGGGTTTGATTAAACCCCTTCACAACGAGTTGTGCCTCGAAAGTGTGTACCTTTCCATCCATGTCAATCATCTTCTTGAAGATCCATTTGCACCAAACTATCTTTCGACCTGGTACATGATCAACCAAATTCAATACTTGGTTATCATACATAGACTGTATCTCTTTATCCATTGCTAGCTGATGCATGTTCGAATCGCTCCAAAATCCAACTAACATGAATCGGCTTTCTGACACCACAACGGATACTAAAACGAAGCTTGATACCACAAATGATACCTAAGTGGGTATTAATACATAGTGAAATAACAAATGAATAAGATATAGAAGATAAAAACCAATGCAAAAGGACTGATGTGACAACCCGATATTTCGAGGCAATATGATGGAACGCAAGTCAAATTTAGGTCAAAATTTAACTTTCCAAAAATCTTATTTGTGTTAAATAAAGTAGTAGGAATCGTGTCAAGGTTTTCATACATATAAAGAACCCTAAAATCCAAGTTATAACGAAGAAGTTATGACCAACCGAAGATTCTCGGCAAAACCGGCAACACTGATAGACGTAAAATGTGAAGTTTCAATACAATAGTTTTTGGCCTTAAGTATCTAAATGAAAGTTTTAGATATCATCAAAACGTAAACGTACATAAAAAGAACGTCCAAATCTGACTTCGTATGAAGAAGTTGTGATTTTTCTAAGTTACAGATATAGCAGTAGATAGCTAAAAACTCGAAATAGAGATCGAGAGACTTTTGGCCGACACAATCTAAATGAGAATCGAAGGGCTCAACATACTAGCGCAACGGTATAAAGTCTGACGAAAACGGACGTCGGATGAAGAAGTTATGGAACTTTAACGGACTTTTCTTGTCCCGACCTATTAAAAATATAATATTAAAAATAAATCAAAACTAGCCTACGGAGTCTAAACGAAAGTTGGAGATCGTAGTCTCACCTTCGCGTGGATATAAAGAACGTCGAAAACGGAGTTCGTATGAGAAAGATATGAATTTTTGAAATTTGCTAATTAATTAAAATATAAATTTAATTAAAACCCGGTATTATCCGAAGTACGAGTCAGCGGTCCGATCCCTCGTACGCCCAGCGTACCGTCGTACGCCCAACGTACTCGGATTCTAGGCTCCGGTTCGTCCACATCACTCCAATGTTTCAAATGAGGATGCGCTCATGCATGACGCATGAGTACGCAACGCGTACTCTAGTACGCCCCGCGTAACGCAACCTCTCAGACCCCCATAAATAGAGATGCGAGGGTGCCAGCCAAATTTGCTAATTTCCATACTTTCTTGCGCTGAAGCTCTGCGTTTCAACCCTCGGAGTCATCCCAAAGGCCCGGTTTTCATATCCAAGGTGGGAAGAAAGTTTTACACTCCCGAGACTCCCGAGATTTCCCGAGATCCTCAAGGGATCCGCTTTCTCGAGTAGAAGTTCTGCTCGGTTTTCGTCCCGCTTTCTTCAATCAATCAAGTGAGTTCATGCCCCTATAAACTACAGTTTTAAATGTTTTATAAATACTTTTATATGCTTTTAAAGGGGTGGGGGAATACAAGTAAACACACGACTAAAATCGTGTGAGACATCGATCTTTTGCTATACTTTTCATACTATTATTTTAACAATCTTATGAAGTTATTATCATGCAAAACACCCTACAACACAACTTACCCTCTTGGGATACAATATGTTTTATTAATAAAATATGTTTTATTTATACGTTTGCATACTACATCATATCAAGGGTAACCATTTCAACTATAAAACGATGCTTTTATAAGAAAACTTAACTCATCATCACGTCTTTGTAACACAGCAGAAAAAGGAAATCATTTCATACAAACGATTTTTCATCATATTACTCGTGAACTCTTTGTTAGCAATCATGTGGTGTCATATGGCTTTGTTTGTACCAAACGAAATTCCCCACCTATAACCAGAGTCTCTTGGAGGGAGAGCGTGACAAGTGTGTATAGATCTATACGGGGCTGACAACTCCACACCCTGACTGTTAGGTACAGTCCGTCATTAGTGGTGACAAATGTCAACATAGGTACCGTGTCTAGTATGGTTATGATGAACTCACAACATGCGGAAACAATGACTCAGGCACGTAGTAGTACATAACTCAATCATGCTTGGGGGAGGAAATAACTATATCTAGGGTATTATCAGCATAATCAAAAACTCATGATAAACACTTCCACAACTAGTTTTACTTAACAATAAAACTATACACCTTCTTTTTAGCATGTCATAATTGCTTACAGGTTACGGTCTTGGTCATTTCAGACTGCATTTCACTTTTAGGAAAGTAAGGGATTTTCCTGGTTCATATACATTCATTTTGTACAACAACGATTTACAATATCATTCTTTTGAGCATGTCATAGTTGCTTACAGCTTACGGTCTTGGTCATTTGAGACTGCATTTCACTTTTAGGAAAATAAGGGATTTTCCTGGTTTAAATACATACAATTTATACAACAAATATTCTCACGCATTTCATACTTTTATAAAAAAAAAATATCGGATTTTCTTGGGAAAACACACACGCACTTTCGAATGGCATACATTTCCTCAAAACACTACTTATGAACTCACCAACTTAAATGTTGACACTTTTTCTTTGAAATAACTTGTATTCTCAGGAAACCGCTAAACCAGGTAGCAACTACTTTTGAAGTCTAATGCACTGGCATTAGTAACACATTTGGGGTCACCATATTGTATTTGATTTCTTTTGCAAACATGTAACACATACAATCATGTAAACTTTCCAAATATATTTATATTATGGTGGTGTGTACTTTCCTTACTATTAAATTGTTGTGATATTTGACATGATGTCCTCCGCCCCTGAACGTTTCCGCCGTTCTGGTTTGGGGGTGTGACATATTGGTATCAGAGCATTATTTATAGTGAATTGAGTATATCAACCCATAAAAGATATACTAACTATAAATACAATGGTATTAAAAATACTCTGACTTAGAGTTTATACTTTTAATTAATAAAATATTTAATTAAGTAGACATGCCTGCATTCATACTAAAATCAGTGTCACAATGACAAGGACAAAAGTATTACGATTGTTGAATATCACAAGTAAGCTTGGGGATGTATGGTCAGTCCTGGGAATGGCATAGCCTGATCAACTATGCTTGTCCGAGGAGTGATTAGGATATGCCCAAGAATGATTGTGATGTGGCAACAAGTCTAAAAGGAAAACTTACCAACGCTATCACAATGAGAACATTATAACAGAACCTAAGTCTAAAATACTATAGGAGTATTTTGTGTTACCATAATTACTTACTCGAGAACTAAAAAGGATCTTCATTACTAAGTTGCTAGTTGCTAAGTGGATATACTAAGGTTATATGTAACTAGGACTACATCATAGGGATGTAAGTCAAACTATCATGAACATACTTCTAATCTGTACTAGGACTGCATCATAGAGATGTAGGTCAAAACTTCAAGAACATACTTCTACTCTTTACTTAAGCCATCGAAGTACATCCAGGTTCAACCATTCTCACTCACAAATTTATTTTCTTTCCATGTAACAGAATCATGTCGCCGAAGAAAAATGATCAACCCATCAACCGAACACCAACTCTTCAGATTGATGCATGTACCTTTCAAGCTGCAGTCTTGGCTGTCGTGTCAGCTATTCTGGCACACCTTAATGCTAACAATGCGAATGTTAATGGGATTGTTAACAATAACTCCAATCCAAGTAACAATCAAATATCTCAATGAGCAACAAACTACCATGAAACCCTGAATCCCAAACCCAAGAATAATAAATGAAAGTTCTGGGCTAAAGCTAAAGGAAAATCACCACAAGGGGCGAGCAAAAGACAACAACATGTGGCAACCTTCGCAGCCACGACATCTGTACCTCCTACTACCATCCCTTCTGGTATCCCAATTGTCCCTACACCAGCTAGGCAGTATGCCGGAAACCTACTGAAATGAAATAAGTGCAGCTTCCATCATCTGGGTAGTTGTCGCCCGTTACACTACTCTAAATGCAACAAGAACGAACATACTACCAATTGCTGCCAGACTCGGACCCAACACATTACTTCAAACACCAATGTCGAAATCTCTCGAATATGCCATCTATGTGGCATAATGGGACACTTCAAGAGGGACTGTCCAATAGAGAAGGACGACAGTGAATCCGGAGGAGTTTGACCTCAGAATGGAAAGAGGCAACGAAGGACCCTACTATAGTATAGGTTCACTTCCAATCGTCAGCATTTTGTATGACTTTTTAAAGCATGTCTAAAACTAGTGCAACTAGAGTCTTATCTTTTGCGGGATCCCGTCGGTATAGGGATGCTCGTACTAGTATACTTGCCTTTTAGTATACCCTATTCACAACAATAGTCTTGTAGTACTCTAAAGTACTGTAACTCTATTGGTGGTTGCACGGTTGTGTTTTGTCTGTAAACGTCTTATGTTCAAACCTAATGTCTTTAAGTTTCCTTATGATTCCAACATTATCATACGACTTGATTCAATTTGATCCTCACAAAAACAGCTTCATACGTACATCCCTTCCTCCGAAATCGTCTTTCCAGCAAAGCCGTCATTCTAGAACACCAAAGTACTCGTGCATAGAGCACCTCATGTTTCTCATCCTTCCCGAAGAAAACTCAACAAACCACCCCAAAGTACCACTCATGCAGTATGTCAAGTTCAATCCAAAGACCCACAATTTCAAGCTTATTTATATATGGCTCGTATACCCGAGACTGTGATTGATGAACCTGGTATGGGTTCTACTATGAACTTCAGGACGGAGACTGCCCAAGCCTACAAGTGATCGTGCTGCCATGCAAATAAACTGAGAAGCCCAACGCATGCCCTTTTTGTCGATTGGGACAAGAAAGACCGATAGAACAAAAGTACCTATCCTTTTTCCTTAATTCATGAGTAACCATACTTTATTTTAGATCTTCATGACATCTAATCAACCACAAGGTTCTGACTTCATAATCAGTATGAATTGGTTTGTTCTTATACAAGAGGAAAGGTCACTGCCTAAACCTCAACAGAGCTTAAGACGCAGGACGTTAACCTATACAACACATGATCTTGAGTCAGGGGCAGCGGAAATTGCTCTGAAGATCTGGAGACACTACTTGTAGGATACAAGTTGTACTATTCTCACAGTACACAAAAACATTCAACATACGTTCGACCAAGAAGAGTTGTCATGCTAGTGAAGTTAAACGAAAGAAGTAAAGTCGTGTCCCGATAGTGAAAGGTTTGCTGGAATGCCAAGCGAGGGACCGAGTTCACTTAAGAACATGAGAAGCAAATAAAACATCTATCCGTAGCATGTTGACCAGTTCGGTTTAAACTCTAATTTCGGGACGAAATTCCCTCTAACAGAGGGATGATGTGACAACCCGATATTTTGAGGCAATATGATGGAACACAAGTCAAATTTAGGTCAAAATTTAACTTTCCAAAAATCTTATTTGTGTTAAATAAAGTAGTAGTTTTCGTGTCAAGGTTTTCATACATATAAAGAACCCTAAAATCCAAGTTATAACGAAGAAGTTATGACCAACCGAAGATTCTCGGCAAAACTGGCAACACTGATAAACGTAAAATGTGAAGTTTCAATACAATAGTTTTTGGCCTTAAGTACTAAATGAAAGTTTTAGATATCATCAAAACGTAAACGTACATAAAAAGAACGTCCAAATCTGACTTCGTATGAGGAAGTTGTGATTTTTCTAAGTTACAGATATAGCAGTAGATAGCTAAAAACTCGAAATAGAGATCGAGAGACTTTTGGCCGACACAATCTAAATGAGAATCGAAGGTCTCAACAATACTAGCGCAACGGTAAAAAGTCTGACGAAAACAGACGTCGGATGAAGAAGTTATGGAACTTTAACGGACTTTTCTTGTCCCGACCTATTAAAAATATAATATTAAAAATAATATCAAAACTAGCCAACGGAGTCTAAACGAAAGTTGGAGATCGTAGTCTCACCTTCACGTGGATATAAAGAACACCGAAAACGGAGTTCGTATGAGAAAGATATGAATTTTTGAAGTTTGCTAATTAATTAAAATATAAATTTAAGTAAAACCCGGTATTATCCGAAGTACGAGTCAGCGGTCCGATCCCTCGTACGCCCAGCGTACCGTCGTACGCCCAACGTACTCGGATGCTAGGCTCCGGTTTGTCCACGTCGCTCCAATGTTTCGAACAAGGATGCGCTCATGCATGACGCATGAGTACGCAACGCGTACTCTAGTACGCCCCGCGTAATGCAACCTCTCAGACCCCTATAAATAGAGATCCGAGGGTGCCGGCCAAATTTGCTAATTTCCTTCCTTTCTTGCGCCGAAGCTCTGCGTTTCAACCCTCGGATTCATCCCAAAGGCCCGACTTTCATATCCAAGGTGGGAAGAAAGTTTTACACTCCCGAGACTCCCGAGACTCCCGAGATTTCCCGAGATCCTCGAGGGATCCGCTTTCTCGAGTAGAAGTTCTGCTCGGTTTTCGTCATGCTTTCTTCAATCAATCAAGTGAGTTCATACCCCTATAAACTACACTTTTAAATGTTTTATAAATACTTTTATATTCTTTTAAAGGGGGGGGGGGGGAATACAAGTAAACACACTACTAAAATCGTGTGAGACATCGATCTTTTGCTATACTTTTCATACTATTATTTTAACTATCTTATGAAGTTATTATCATGCAAAACACCCTACAACACAACTTACCCTCTTGGGATACAATATGTTTTATAAATAAAATATGTTTTATCTATACGTTTGCATACTACATCATATCAAGGGTAACCATTTCAACTATAAAACGATGCTTTTACAAGAAAACTTAACTCATCATCACGTCTTTGTAACACAGTAGAAAAAGGAAATCATTTCATACAAAAGATTTTTCATCATATTACTCGTGAACTCTTTGTTAGCAATCATGTGGTGTCATATGGCTTTGTTTGTACCAAACGAAATTCCCCACCTATAACCAGAGTCTCTTGGAGGGAGAGCGTGACAAGTGTGTATAGATCTATACGGGGGCTGACAACTCCGCACCATGACTGTTAGCTACAGTCCGTCATTAGGGGTGACAAATGTCAACATAGGTACCGTGTCTAGTATGGTTATGAGGAACTTACAACATGCGGAAACAATGACTCAGGCACGTAGTAGTACATAACACAATCATACTTGGGGGAGGAAATAACTATATTCTAAGGTATTATCAGTATAATAAAAAACTCATGATAAACACTTCCACAACTAGTTTTACTTAACAATAAAACTATACACCTTCTTTTTAGCATGTCATAATTGCTTACAGGTTATGGTCTTGGTCATTTCAGACCGCATTTCACTTTTAGGAAAATAAGGGATTTTCCTGGTTCATATACATTCATTTTGTACAACAACGATTTACAATATCATTTTTTGAGCATATCATAGTTGCTTACAGCTTACGGTCTTGGTCATTTGAGACTGCATTTCACTTTTAGGAAAATAAGGGATTTACCTGGTTTAAATACATACAATTTATACAACAAATATTCTCATGCATTTCATACTTTTATAAGAAAATATCGGATTTTCTTGGGAAAACACACACGCACTTTCGAATGGCATACATTTCCTCAAAACACTTCTTATGAACTCACCAACTTACATATTGACACTTTTTCTTTGAAATAACTTGTATTCTCAGGAAACCGCTAAACCAGGTAGCAACTACTTTTGAAGACTAACGCGCTGGCATTAGTAACACATTTTGGGTCACCATATTGTATTTGATTTCTTTTGCAAACATGTAACACATACAATCATGTAAACTTTCCAAATATATTTATATTATGGTGGTGTGTACTTTCCTTACTATTCAATTGTTGTGATACTTGACATGACGTCCTCTGCCCCTGAACGTTTCTGCCGTTCTAGTTTGGGGGTGTGACAACTGATTAGGTAGCAATTATAAAGGGAAAAACACAAGAACAAGTAACCGAGATAGTGCGAGGATAAAACTAGACATGTAGCATTCAATTCGGTGAAAACAAATGAAGACCTATTAGTTTGAGTTTGAAATTAGTATTAGGAGATGTGTCCCAATAAATATAGGTTTTGAATTATACACAACAACTCAAAATGAAAAAACAGTTCAATTTTATACACTTCAACATTCGATCCCCTATAAATTATAGAACAAGGCTTTATATAACCTTACATAAATAATGGCAAAGAAACTAAAAGACACTCAAATAATCATGCTTATTAAAGGCTTATTATAAGAATAAGTAAATTCCATATTAAAAGCTGGAAAATGATGTCTTGGGAAGTGATTTCTTGGGAAGTGGAAAAGACGGCTCTTCAATTTCCAAAGCGTCCAAGAAAATTCCATGTGTAAAGTAACCTTGCATCCCAAAGTTTCACATTTCATAGATAGTCACATTCTAATTTCACAGTTTTGCAACCAAGTAGCCCATCACATCCAAATGTCCCATTGGGACCGAGTAGTCTATTGGAACTTAGTAGCTATCGCATCCAAGCATGCTTCGCTTCCAATTTGCTTTCATATCCACGTCCATCGAAATGCAAGTAACACCACTAAGTCCATCAGAACTGAAACTAATTTCATATGAACCAAGACCATCAGAATGATAGATGTAGAGATGTGTTCCAAATTGCATGAGAAATTTTTGGGCTCCGAGCTTCACATGGGAAACTGCTCATAAGGGACTTTGATTTCTAGTCGTTTGAAACTGACCACAAATGATTGCAACGTCGTGTAATGATTCGCACCCCTTCCCTATCATTCACATCTACCCACGAGTTACAACCCATTGCAGTGTGAATTGATGGTTGTGTTGGAGAAATGTCTTCCTACGACTTCCAATCCATCTCATCCATTCACTTTGGCCAATCACAACTAATCATAATTGGATTGGAACTTGAAGTTGGATAATCACCTTCCATAATTGTATCAATTTCCTCTTTCCAACTGGCATCCTCAAGGCTCACCATCACTTCCTTGTAGTTAGTTGGCTCATCCAAATTTACTACTATACCATAAATGTGTCACCATTTGACGTTATATGGAAACTACAGAACTTAGGTAGCATTCTAACCCTACTGGATTGACGAAGAGGTAGTGATTTGCCAATGGGCTTAATAGGAGTCTCATCCTCTACTTTAATGCTAGTGTTTTATGAGGTTCCTCCATTAGTTAACTCTTGAATATCTTCAAGGTCAATAACACTCCCACTACCCTCTATGAGGTATCTCTCATGAAAGACTACCCTTCGAGCTACAAAGACCACATTCTCACTAGATCTATAGAAAAAGTATCCAAAAGACTTATATGGCTAACAAATGAAAATACACATCTCACTTCTAGGTTCTAGCTTGTCATGAGTCTCTCATCTAACAAAATCTTCACATCCCCCAACCTTGATGTGAGCTAGCGAGGGAACATTCCCTATCCACATCTAGTGAGGTGTTTTCCTAACCTTCTTAATAGGGACACGATTAAGGTTATGGGAGGTTGTCTTTAAGGCATACCCTTAGGAAGAAATAGGAAGGGAAGATGGACTCATCATGGGATGAACCATGTCTAACAAGGTTCAATTATGCCTCTGAGCCACACCATTAAGTTGTGGTTTCCTAAGAGGAGTCAATTGTGACACTATTCCACATCCTTTAAGATAGTCATGGAACTCGATACTAAGATACACTCTGCCTCTATCTGATCAGAGAATCTTTATCTTGCTGCACAATTGATTATTGACCTCATGTTTAAATTCTTTAAACTTTTAAAAGGTTTTTAATTTATGTTTGATTAAGTAGATATATCCATATTTTCTATAATCATCCGTAGATGTCGTGTAGAATTGATTGGCATCCCATGTGGTAGATGTAAAGGGTCCATACACATCTATATGGATGAGATTCAACAAGCCTGCACCTCTTTCACAAGACCTAGTGAAAGGCGATTTTGTTATCTTACCCAAAAGACAAGACTCACATTCATCATTTGACCTTAAGTCAAATGATTCCAACACTTCATCCTTTCGGATTTGGATGATGCGTTTCTTGCTAATATGTCCAAGACTATAATGCAATAAGCATGATTGGTCTACACCATTTGACAAATCAATGTGAAATAAACTATTGCCTAAGCTATGAATACACACAACTGTTTCATACAAACCAGTACAAGGTAAAGCTTTAAACATAAAAACACAATTTTTGTAAGCTAAAATCGAATCATTCATAGCATCAAAAGATTGTCAAAAACCTTGTCTAAACAGTGCATGAAAAAAAATAATGTTTCGCATCATTTTTGACAAATATAAACAATTAATCAAATCTATTCTAACATCACCACCGAGCACTAGACCATAAGTTCCAATCTTGGTAACAGGTGAATATGACCTATTCCTCATTATCAAATTTATTATTCAATGCTCCACCTCCTCACTTTTTCTTAGCCTGTGCAAATCAGAACAAATATGAAAACAAAAACCTGTATCAAGGACCGAATAAGGAGTAAGTTGTGATTTATTGAATTGAATGGTGTATATACCTATCGAAGATGGATTGACATTGCCATCCTTCAAATATTGAAAGTATTTAGGGAAGCTTTGTTTCCAATGTACTTTTTCATTATAGTAGTAGCAAGTGGCCTCTTTGAGGTCACTAACAACAAGAATATCCAAATTGATTTTTCCTTCAAACCACTACTAGATGATCCGACATGGGCCTTGCCCTTCCAGTTCGATTGAGCATTAGCCTTCCTATTCTTTCCTCTATTTTGCCTAATGGCAAGGGCAGGGGCACTTGTAGCAGAAGGGACTTGATTTTGTTTTCATCTGAGATTCAACTATCTGCAACAAATTATGGAGTTGGGTTAGTGTGGTCTCTCTGTTGTTCAAATGTTAAAATAAGATACACTGCTCATAACTAGTAGACAAAGAGTGTAGGACCATGTCTGAAACATCCAAAAATATGGTCCTAAAAATTTCTTTTTAATAATAGATAAAATAGTATTTTCCAATAACATCCAAACTTTTAAATAAAAACCAATGTATCAATTTTTCATAAAATCAGAGTAAACATCATAAGCGGAATCATAAGGGTGTGTGCGATGCAGTCATCCCGAGCTCTTCCCTTTACAACTAGAAGTACCTGAAACATGAACTAAAAATGGTAAGCACAAAGCTTAGTGAGTCATCCCAAAATACCACATAGCAACCATATAATAAAATATAGTGAACATATAGTGGGCCACACCCTGTCATTGGGCCCCACCTAACACCAGACCTCGTCCGGCATCGAGCTAACTTGGTAAACTGACCCCGCCCAATATACAATAAAAAATATCAAATAGCTAGATATACATGAAGTAATCACATAACATAGAAATATCCATTAGGCCCCACCCAACATCGGGTCTTAGCCCGAAAAACACATAAACACAAGCGCATGCAAGAGTCACAAAGACAGCTAGCTTACTAACAACATAACATTAACATGGGTTGGCATTGGTGCCTTCAACCTGCAAAACGTGGTAAGGAAACTCACCTTGAATACAGGAAGGTAGTTGAATGGAATCCAACTCCGAATATCAACTCTACCTAACCCCTAAACAGAAAGATTTCCTTAACTACAACTGAAAATGCTCAAAATCCCCTTATAGGTAAAACTTGGTCATAGACTAAAGTCAAAGTCAAAGTCAATGATTCGAGTTGACCCAACTCGCCGACTTTCTCCATTATTCTACAAAGTCAGGAAGAAACTAATCCAACTCACCGAGTTTATCCATAAACTCGCCTAGTTCGCCAGAAATCCAGCATCTTAATTCATTAAGCCAGCCTTATCGAAACCACGAGCTTTACAACTCAGATCTTGACTGAAATGGCATCTGGAAAGGTAAAGTTTCCAACTTTACCCCTAGGAACCCCCAAAATGGGTTCAAAACCCAAACACTAGGCTTAAAATGGTGAAGATGTAATCATTAAGCACTAAATCACCAAAGGCATAGCCCAAACTATAGATCTAGTCCTTAAAGCTTAATCGCCAGGTAAAGTTTCCAACATTACACTCATGCATGACTAGGAGAGGCTCAAATGCTCAAAAGAAGCCAAAAGAAGTACTTAATGATAGTACGAAGCCCTTAAGACCATAAAGTTGTCACCTTTATACCAAAAGAGCTCATGAACATCTTAGATCTGAAAGGATAACATTGGGGACGTCGTACACCCCCATCATCCACCCAAACATGGCTAAAACCATACAAACTAACCCAAGAAGAGATCTAAGCATATATTAAGCAAAGTAAGAACTTAATACCTCAAAAGCTTGACAAATGAGCTAAAGATTTTGGATCCAAGACTCCTTCTTCAAGCCAAGCAACTCCTAATTCCTTAGCTCCTTCAATATGCACCAAAATGGATACTTAAGGTTCTGCTCAAACTCACACACTTAAGAAATGGAAGTAAATGCTCGATTTTAGGGTTTCTGGACATAGGATGCTGGTAAGGAGGCTAATAAAGGGACTTAAGGACTTTAAATAAGGTGCAACACCATAAAAATTAGGGTTTCCTTCCAACCTGCCAACTTGCCGAGTTGCAACACCTCAACTCACCGAGTTGACTCATTAAACTTTGCGGCCAAAACAACTTCGACATGTTGAGTTAAGGCTTCCAACTCGACAAGTCCTCCCAGAAAATGTAAACAATTGGAAATAAATTCATACCAGAAACCAGATGTTACAATTCTCCCCCACTCGAATTAGACTTCATCCTCAAAGTCCGCTGTCGCGAACAATCCTGGATAATGCTCCTTCATCTCCTCCTCGGGCTCCCAAGTCCACTCTGACACTTTGCGATGTAGCCACTGCACCATCACTAGCTCCACTACCTTATTCCTCAAGGTTTTTATCTTCCGATCTAATATTGCCATTGGTTTCTCAACATAATTCAGGAGGTCATCCACCTAAATATCCTCCAAGGTTACAACTGCGGTAGCTGAGAAACATGGAATGTTCTATGAATTTCGATGAGCTCAACTGGAAGATATAGACGATACACAACCCGGCCCACCCGATCCAAAACCCTAGAGGGACCGATATACCTGGGGCCCAACTTGCCCTGCTTCCTAAACCGGATGACACCTTTCCAAGGTGAAACCTTTAGGAGAACCATATCTCCCACCTAGAACTCCAAGTCTGACTAATACTTGTTAGCATAACTCTTTTGCCGACTCTGAGCTGTCTGGAGCCTGCTTTGAACCTACTGAATCATCTCAGTAGTCTTGAGTACCACCTCGGTACTCCCTATGACTCGTTAACCGACCTCGCCCCAACAAATCTAGTTCCTATATTTCCTCCCGTAGAGTATCTCAAAAGGAGGTTAATCAATGCTAGCATGATAAATGTTACGATATGAAAATTCTGCTAATAGAAGATACATATCCCTACTCCCACCAAAATCCAATACACACACATGTGGCATATCCTCAAGAGTTTGATTCATCAACTTACTTTGCCTATCAGTTTGTAGATGAAAAGTCATACTAAAATCGAGACGAGTACCTATCTCGTCATGAAACCGTTTCTAAAATTTGGAAGTAAAGTGAACATCTCGACCTAAAACTACTGATACTAGCACCACGTGACGTGCCACCATCTGCTGAACATAAATCCCGGGTAGCTTATCTGTAGAAATACTCTCCTGGATCAGAATGAAGTGCGCATACATGGTTGCTCGATCCATGGTGACCTAAATAGAATCCACTCCGCTCGCAGTCCTGGGAAGCTTCTTGATAAAATCCATTGTGATGTCTTCCCATTTCCATACGAGAATCTCCAATGACTGCATCTTATCGTGAGGTTGTTGATGCTCGACCTTGACTTTCCTAAAAGTCAAGCACCACTCCACAAACCATGCTATATCCTACTTCATGCAAGGCCACCAATAATCTGGGAGAAGATCCTTATACATCTTCTTCGCCCCGAGATGAATGGAGAATCTCGACTTGTGTTCCTCCTCCATTAGAAATTGGTGCACTCCGCCCCAATACGAAATTAAAACTCTCCTATGCAAAGTCAACAGTCCGCGACTATCATAATCGAAGGAAGCCAGTAGTCCTACAATCCACTCACACTTCTGGAGCTCTTCCTTCATAGCCTCAAATGTGCCATACGAATCTACTCCAACAACGGAGTAACCACAATCATCCTCAAGCATAGATCTTATATCGGAGTCACGACCATCTTGAGGCTGAGAGCATCAGCCACCATATTGGTCTTCCTCAGGAGGTACATGATCTCAAAATCATAATCCTTCACCACATCTAACCAACGACGCTGCCTCATGTTCAGGTTCGGCTGATCTATAACATCCCAAAATTTGAGCCCGAAAATTTCATTTTTGAATTAATAAATTTTTAACCATTTTACCATAACATTCTCAATAAATCAACACATTACAAAATCATAATATTATGTTCCAAACCATGACATAAAAATAATGAAAATCAGAGTCCAATCCCAGAGAAATTCGATGTGGAATCATGTGTGTGTGTGTGTGATGCGATGCTACACTGCCAGCTCCTTCCCCTTAGCCGAAGAGGTACCTGAAACCAAAACAGAAACTGTAAGCACAAAGATTAGTGAGTTCCCCCATCATACCAGAAATCATACAATATCATCGGTATCGTTCAATCGGTAACTTCCATCGCTATCTTTCAATCGGTAATCGTCATCGTTATCTTTCAACCGGTAATCATCATCGATATCTTTCAACCGGTAATCATCATCGGTATCTTTCAACCGGTAACTGACAACACCATCTTTCAACCAGTAACTGTCATCAATATCTTTTAACCGGTAACTGGGGACTATTCCACCCGTACCACTAGCATGCAACATCAAGATATAAACATACAGTCAGGCATATCCGGGTACTGACCTACCCTTCGGTCCTAAGGACCGCTGTTAGGGAAACTGATCCCCACTATACACATAACATATCATATAGATATGTCTCATAACCAAGGCACATAACCAAACCAAGATAATTATCACAAAGACAATCATCTCCTAATTATTCTTCTTTGGTGGGCCAACATTGTGGCCTTAGACCCACCCCTACTCGAAGGTAGCTTACCTTGTACGAGTAGCTGCTGAAAATCTGCTAGGGAAACCTCTGGCGGTAGCTGCTCCGGAAATCCTCCGGCTATAATCCTCACAAAACACTTAGTCAGAAACTGGTATCTAGTCTTAGGGTAAATTGATTGTTTTACCCCTAACCAAGTCCAAGTCGAAGTCAACTTCCAGTTGATCCGACTCGCCGAGTTGGGCCGTCAACTCGTCGAGTCCTCACCCTTTACTCATCCTTATCCAGGACTCAACTCGTCGAGTTTGGCAATGACTCGACGAGTTCCCCTCATTTACCAACATTAATGAAACTTCATCCAACTTTCCGAGTTGTATGGACAACTCTTCGAGTTCACCCTCATCTGATGAACAAGTCCTGACGTTGAATCACCAAGTTGTATGAACAACTCATAGAGTTCATCTTCAAACATAAGAATATTTCGTTGGAATCGCTGAGTCTATTCTAGCACTCATCGATTCCCATGAACTCCAAGTCTAAAACTAAGTCCAATGTGTTGGGTCACTCCTTCTGTCCTCCTACAACCCTTGTAACACCCAATTGAGTTCTTTTGACCCTCAATGGATATGGGACTCAAAGCCTTGGACTCGTCGAGTCCCAAGAACGGACTCGCTGAGTCAATAACTTCCACACCCTAAATCCTCCATTTCTAATGTGCAAAACTTTTCCAAATGATAGATCCAAGCCCCTAAAATCGATCTAGCACATAAAGTTACGAACTTTACGTGCATGCATGAGACTTTTTAGCCAAAAAAGCTCTAAAATGGCTCTATTGTTGCATGGGGCCTTCCTTGGGTGCAAAGGCAATCCAAATCTGTCTTGTGACTCTTCCCAAGTGCCAGATCCGAAGTATTGACCCCCAACCATGTTTTCAAAACATGGTTGATCACCTCGTATGGATTAAAAGCCCTAAATCTTCCACAAAAAGGGATCTAACAAATAAACAAGCAAGGTACAGACTTTATACCTTTCAAAGACTGCAAATGATGAACGAAACTCGAATCCTTCAGCCTCCTCTTGATCCTTTGATGCTCTTCCTTCTTCCTTGAGGTCAAAAATCACTTAAAAGCCTTAGATCTTGCTAAAAAACACTCAGGGTTTTCTATGGAGGGTATTTGGGAGCATTAGGGACAAGTGGTGGCTGAAAGAGATGATTAAATAGGGTGCAAACCCTCAGATTAAGGTTTTATCCAGTCAGAGCCTACTCGTTGAGTCTGGACTCAGACTCGACGAGTCCATCACTTAAGTCCCAAGTCCAATCCCACTCCCACTCGACGAGATGGGCCTTCAACTCGCTGAGTCCCAGGCGAAAAATGCAAAATACCACAAAATAAATTACATACCAGGAACCGAGTGCTACAAATCTCCCCCACTTATTTTAGACTTCGTCCTCGAAGTCTACAGCTTGTTCCTGGTAAAGTTCCGAGTAATGCTCCATCATCTCATCCACCGGATCCCAAGTCCACTCCGAGCCTTTCCGGTGCTTCCATTACACCTTCACTAGCTCCACCCTCTTATTACTCAGATCCTTTGACTTCCGGTCGAGGATCGCCACTAGCCGCTCAATATAATTTAGGCAGTCATCGACCTGAATATCCTATAAGGGTACCACTGCTGAGTCATCCACCAGGCACTTCCGCAGTTGGGAGACATGGAAAGTGTTGTGGATCTGGCTGAGTTCGACTGGCAGATCTAACCTATACGCCACCTTGCATACTATGGCTAAGACCCTGAATGGTCCAATGTACCTGGGGCCCAACTTGCCCTGTTTCCTGAATCGGATGACGCCCTTCCATGGTGACACCTTCATGAGAACCATATCCTTGACCTGGAACTCCAGGTCTGATCGACACTTATCAGCATAACTTTTCTGCCAGCTCTGAGCAGTCTGAAGCCTGCTCCGGACTTGCTGAATCCTCTCTGTCGTCTTGAGCACTAGTTTGGTGCTCCCCTTTACCCTCTGGCTAAGCTCGCCCCAACATACCGGGGTCCTGTACTTCCTCCCATACAACATCTCGAAGGGAGGACGATCGATACTCGCGTGATAGCTATTGTTGTATGAGAATTCAGCCAACATAAGGTAAGTATCCCAAGTACCTTCGAAGTCTAAGACGCATGCCCGCAACATGTCCTTAAAAGTCTAGATGGTTCGCTCAATCTGACCATCTTTTTGCGGGTGGAAGGCGGTGCTAAAATGTAGACGAGTACCTAACACATCATGAAACTTCTTCCAAAACCTGTAAGTGAACCGAACATCTCTCTCTAAAATCACTGACACTGGCACCCCGTGCCGTGCAACCACCTCCTGATATAGATGTCGGCCAGCTTCTTGGCCAAGATGCTCTCCTGAATCGAAATAAAATGAGCACTCTTGGTCAGTCGATCCATGATGACCCAAATCGAATCCACCCCTCGCGCGGTCCTGGTGAGCTTTGTGATAAAATCCATCATAATGTCCTCCCATTTCCACAGCTGAATATCCAATAGCTGAATCTTGCCGTGTGGCCTTTGGTGCTCGGCCTTGACCTTCCTGCAGGTCAAGAACCGCTCCATGTACCATGCTACATCCCACTTCATGCAGGGCCACCAATAGTCCAGACAAAGATCCCTATACATCTTCGTCGCCCCGAGATGAATGGAGAATCGAGATTTGTGTGCCTCTTCCATCAGAACCTGGTGCACACCCCCGTGGTATGGAACCCACACCCTACAGTGTAGTGTCAGTAGTCCCTGACTGTCATAGTCGAAGGAGGAAACCTACCCCACAATCCGCTTGTTCTTCCGATGTTCCTCCTTCATGGCCTCTCGAATTCGCTCCAATAGCATAGTCACCACTTTCATCCTCAGAAAAATATCACTGATCAATGCTTCCTTGCGGCTAAGCTCGTTGGCCACCACATTGGCCTTTCCCGGGTAGTAGAGGATCTCACAGTCATAATCCTTTACCACATCAAGCCACCGATATTGCCTCATATTCAGATTTGGCTGGTCCATGAGTTACCTCAGGCTCTTGTGGTCCGTGTAAATCGTATGACGAACCCCATAGAGGTAATGACGCCAAATCTTGAGGGCGTACACAACAACCCCCAGCTCCAAATCGTGCGTCGGGTAATTCGCCTCGTGAGGCTTCAGCTGCCTCGAAGAGTAAGGAATGACATGCCCCCTCTGCATCAATACTGCACCTAAACCTGAGATGGATGCATCACAATACATGATGAAATCCTCCATGCCCTCTAGTAGAGCTAAGATTGGCACCTTGCACATTCTCTGTCTCAATGTCTCGAATGCATCCTGCTGCTTATGTCCCCAACGAAAGACCACGACTTTCCTCGTTAGCCTGGTCAGGGGTACGACTATATTGGAGAAATCCTGAATGAATCTCCGATAGTAGCCGACTAATCCTAGGAAACTCCGAATCTCAGATGGAGACCTCGGAACCTCCCATCTCATCACATCCTCCAATTTGGCCGGATCTACTGAAATCCCATTCTGGTTGACAATGTGCCCAAGAAACTGCACCTCGCGCAACCATAAATCACACTTGGAGAACTTAGCATACAAGTTCTGCCTTCTCAAAGTCTCCAGAACCTCTCACAGATGCTCCTCGTGCTCCTCCTGCGTCTTAGAATAGACCAAGATGTCATCGATGAAAACTATCACATACCGATCTAGCATCGGCCTACACACACGGTTCATGAGATCCATGAACGCAGCAGGAGCATTGGTGAGCGCGAAAGGCATCACCAGAAACTCATACTGACCATAACAGGTCCGAAAGGAAGTCTGCTGCACATCCTCCCTTGTGACCCTCATCTGGTGATACCCTGAACGCAAATCAATCTTGGAGAACCAAGATGCTCCCTGTAGCTGGTCATAGAGATCATCGATCCTCGGGAGTGGGTAACGGTTCTTCACCGTCACCTTATTCAGCTCCCGATAATCTATACACATCTGGTGCGACCCGTCCTTCTTCTTCACAAACAGAATCGGGGCTCCCTAGGGTGAACTGCTCGGTCTAATGAATCCCTTGTCTAACAGCTCCTGCAGCTATGTAGACAACTCCTACATCTCCGGAGGAGCCAACCGATATGGTGCCTTTGCTATCGGAGTCGCACCAGGGACCATTAGACTGATATGGTGCCTCATACCAGGGCTCTAATACCAACTCCTGCATCTCAGGAGGAGCCAACCGATATGGTGAATTGCTCAGTCTAATGAATCCTTTGTCTATCGGAGCCAATCGATACGGTGCCTGAAACCAAGGCTCTAATACCAACTTGTAACATCGCAAAATTGGAGCCCGAAAATTTCATTTTTGAATTAATAATTTTTATAACATTTTACCATAACATTGTAAATAAATCAACACATTACAAAATCATAATATTCTGTTCCAATACATGACATCAAAATAATGAAAATCAGAGTGCAATCCCAGAAAAATCTGATGCGAAATCCTGTGCGTGTGTGTGTCTTATGCGATGCTACACCGCCGGGTCCTTCCCCTTAGACAAAGAGGTACCTGAAACCAAAACAGAAACCGTAAGCAAAAAGCTTAGTGAGTTCCCCCATCATACCACATACCATACAATAGCGTTGGTATCTTTCAACCGGTAACCTCCATCGGTATCTTTCAGCCGGTAATCGTCATCGGTATCTTTCAATCGATAATCATCATCGGTATCTTTCAACCAGTAATCATCATCGGTATCTTTCAACTGGTAACTGGCATTGGTATCTTTCAACTGGTAACTGTCATCTGTATCTTTCAACCGCTAACTGGGGACTATTCCAACCGATACCAATAGCATGCAACATCAAGATATAAACATACAATCAAGCATATCCGGGTACTGACCTACCCTTCGGTCCTATAGACTGCTATTAGGGAAACAGATCCTTACTATACAGATAACATATCATACAGATAAGTCTCATAACCAAGGCACATAACCAAACCAAGATAATTATCACAAAGATAATCATCTCCTAATTATTCCTCTTTGGTGGGCCGACATTATGGCCTTAGACCCACCCCTACTAGAAGGTAACTCACCTCGTATGAGTAGCTGTTGAAAATCTGTGCAGGAAACCTCTGACTGCTGCTAATCGAAAAATCCTCCGGCTATAATCCGTACAAAACACTTAGTCGGAAACTCATATCTACTCTTAGGGTAAATTGACTGTTTTACCCCTAACCAAGTCCAAGTCGAAGTCAACTTCCAGTTGATCCGACTCGTCGAGTTGGGCCGTCAACTCGTCGAGTCCTCACCCTTTACTCATCCTTATCTAGGACTCAACTCGTCGAGTTTGACAATGACTCGACGAGTTCCCCTCCTTTACGAACATTAATGAACCTGTATTTGACTCGTCGAGTTGTATGAACAACTCGTGGAGTTCACCTTCATCTGATGAAAAAGTCCTAACCTTGACTCGTTGAGTTGTATGAACAAGTTGTCGAGTTCATCTTTAAACATAAGAGATTGCCTTGGACTCATCGAGTCTGTTCTAGCACTCGTCGAGTCCCATGAACTCCAGGTCTAAAACTAAGTCCAATGCATTGGTTCACTCCTTCTATCCTGCTACAACCCTTCTAACACCCAACTGAGTTCTTTTGACCCTCAAAAGATATGAGACTCAAAGCCTTGGAATCGTCAATTCCCAAGAGCGGACTCGCCAAGTCGATAACGTCCACACCCAAAATCTTCGATTTCTGATGTACAACACTTGTCCAAATGATAGATCCAAGCCCCTAAACTCGATCTATCACGTAAAGTTACGAACTTTACATGCATGCATGGGACTTTTGAGCCAAAAAGGCTCTAAAATGGCTCTATTGTTGCATGGGGCCTTCCTTGGGTGCAAAAGCAATCCAAATCTGTCTTGTGACTCTTCCCAAGTGCTAGATCCGAAGTATTGACCCCCAACCATGTTTTCAAAACATGGTTGGTCACCTCATATGGCTTAAAAGCCCTAAATCTTCCCCAAAAAGGGATCCGACAAATAAACAACCAAGGTACAGACTTTATACCTTTCAAAGACTGCAAATGATGAACGAAACTCGAATCCTTCAGCCTCCTCTTGATCCTTCTATGCTCTTCCTTCTTCCTTGAGGTCAAAAATCACTCAAAAGCATAGATCTTGCACCAAAACATTTAGGGTTTGCTATAGAGGGTCTTTGGGAGCATTAGAGATGAGTGGTGGCTGAAAGAGATGATTAAATAGGGTGCAAACTCTCAAATTAGGGTTTTATCTAGTCAGAGCCTACTCGTCGAGTCTGGACGCGGAATCGACGAGTCCATCACTTAAGTCCCGTGTCCAATCCCACTCCTACTCGATGAGTTGGTCCTTCAACTCGCCGAGTCCTAGGCCAAAAATGCAAAATACAACAGAATAAATTACATACCAGGAACCGAGTGCTACATGATCCATCAAATACCTCAGGCTCTTGTGGTCCTTGTAAATAGTACAATGAACCCCATACTGGTAATACCGCCAAATCTTGAGGGGCAAAACTGCAGCCCCCAGCTTTAAATCAAGTGTCAGATAATTTTCCTCATGAGGGTTCAGCTGCCTCAAAGCATATGCAATCACGCGTCCCGGCTGCATCAATACTGTACCAAAACCAGTGATCAAAGCATCACAATAGAACATAAAATCATTGACACCCTATGGTGTGACAACCCCAAAATTTTTTATCTTGTAAGTCCAGGCAATCAACCAAAAGTTAGAAGTAATTTGCGTTGCCTTCTAGCCTTGTTAAGGATCATTCTAATGAGTTCTAAGTCTAGTACACTTAAGGATTGAGGGTTAGGAAGTATTATCTCGAGATCAGAAGGTTGCACCTGAACCAGAAAGCTAACCACATGGGGCTTACGACCGTAAACTCTATTCACAACCGTAAACACCCTACTGGCCAAGAACTATCCCCCATATATGAGAGTTGGCTTCATTTTTCTTCATTTCTTCAAGTCCTGGCCGCAAACTACCCATTCGCTCTCAAGTATCATCCAAGAAAAACTCTCATTTCACTCCAAAATCATAAGTGTTTCATCCTATACTTGTGTACACTTGAAATCCCTTTGATTTCATATTGGTTCATCGCTTTTCCTTACTCGAATCTTCAATTGAATCACCCACATAAGGTGAGTTCATACCCCTATAATCAATCTTCTAAATGGTTTTAAATGCTTTTAGGGGGGGGGGGGGGGAATACAGGTTAAACACAATGATATTGTGTAAATGTGTATTTGTGGTAACCATCACATTAAAGGATTTCTTATGCTTCTATACGTAATCAAAATCATTTCAAAAACTCTTTTTAAGTTATGTTACTTTATCGTTTGTAAAACTCCATTTTTTTAAGTACGAGCATAACTCAGTAGATAATCAAGTCTTTTCTACAAATCAGAGACAATTCAAAACAAACATACTAGTAAACTGTAATAGGTATAACTTAGGGGTTTGGAACATACTATAAAGAGAAACAGGGAGGAACATACAATAATAAGAATAAAAGGAACATACGATAATAAGAGCAATATAACATTAATGTAAGTCTACTTCACGACTTAGCAATATACTTGTTAGGTCGTGTTTGTAACCAGATTCTCCTGGAGGGAGAACATGAGTTTGTGTATAGATCTATACGGGATTGACACCCCACACCTTGCTTCTTGCTACACTGGGACTTGGAAGTCTATAGGTGACAAATATTACATCAGTTTTGGCACAGTAGGCCATCATGTTAAACATGTGTCATATCAATATGGTTACAACCACATCACATCTTAACCTTAAATAAAAAATTGGTTTTACGGTAGTTAGTGGTCAATAGTTACATTTTACTACACTACTATACACTTTCATTTTCCCATTACATTAATGCAAACTATTTTCTAGAAAAGATAGTCTTAAACTTGGGAAAATTTACAAAAGACAAATAGTACAATCGAGTCTTGCTGCATTCATTTAGAAAGGGCCTATAATGCTAACTTTATGATTTCTTGGTAGATACACCAGGGATATATATATATATATATATATATATATATATATATATATATATATATACATATATATATATATATATATATATATATATATATATATATATATATATATATTAATCGGGTCTGGCAGACAGTAGAATGTGTGCTTTCCGCTTCATTCCCTGTTCCTTGTTTGGTTGTGGGCTTAAAGAAAATTCACCCACTCCACTATCTATTTGATCTTAGCTATATAAATATTTTGTATACAACAAGTAATCATAACGAGTACGAGGTATGGGTCAGGTCATAATATACAACTTCAATATACCTTTTTCTAGTACAAAAACATACTTTTCAGATAGAACATTTTGTAGGCTAAACTAGAAACTTATCAACAAAAGGGTTCAATCCATTTTATTAAACCGATTTAACGTAAAGGACCTTTATTGCTTAATTCTATAATAATTTAGTTTATACATCAGGGTTATATATAATTAATATCTGATAGGCAGTTGGATGTGTGCTTTTCGCCTTACTTCCTGTTCCTTGTTTGGTTGTGGGCTTAGGGCAGATTCACCCATTTAATAGCTTGTTCGATAGTAGATTATATATAGCTTGTATAAACTAAGTGATTATAGAAGGAACTATTGTGGTTAATATTTTCTTAAAGGAAATATAGGAGTTTCTTAAATAATGTTTTCATCAAATATAAAGAACTATTACAGTTAACTCCGCAAGTACCAAATGAATATGCCAGGGTTATATACAGTAAAGATCTAAAAAACAATGGGATGTGTGACTTCAGCCTGATTCCCGGTTCCTTGTTTGGTTGTGGACATAAGGCAGATCCACACAATTGATTCTCTGTTTACTCTAAATTGTATATAACTTGCATCCATTTAGTACTCATAGAAGGAATTATACAGTCATTTTTACTTTCATTCATTATGTCAGAAAATATAGGATTTTCTGGAGGAACGGGCGAGCTTTTCTAAAAAGAACTTACAAGATACTTTACATCACTTAAATACTTATGAACTCACCAGCTTAAATGCTAATCTTCTCTTTCAAAATAACTTGTATTCTTAGGAAACTAGTAGACAGGTACTCACGCTGGGATTTAGAAGATGGAGCATAGTAGCTTCATGTCTTGTTTTGTTATTTACTTTTGGAGTCTATCTTATGTGAATCACATACTTTATAAACACAATAATATTATGCAATGGTGTTTGTTACTTTGACTACTATGATGCATGTGTTGTGATACTCAACATGACGTCCTTCGCCCCCGAGCATTTCCGTCATTCAGGTTTGGGGGTATGACACATAGCAAGGTCGGAATCGGCACCTCACATAACCGTGGTCTAAGAGTCTTGAAGGATGCCTGCTACTCATACACCCAACAAAAAGTCACAGAATTCATGATCAACCGGGTTAATGGAACAAAAATCTTGGAGAAATCCTGGATGAATCTCGGATAATAACCAGCCAAACCAAGAAAACGTCGAGTCCCCGATGGAGACCTCGAAACCTCCCACTGCATCACGGCCTCAACCTTGGCCAGATCGACCAATATACCCTTCTGATTGAAAAGGTGTCCCAGGAACTGCACCTCGTGTAACAAGAAATCACACTTGGAGAACTTTGCAAAAAGTATCTCCCTCCTCAATGTCTCTAGCACCCCCCTCAAGTGCTCCTCATGTTGCTCCTGTGTCTTGGAATAAACCAATATTTCATCAATAAAGACTATCACAGAACGATCCATCATCATTCTGCACACGCGGTTCATGAGATCCATGAACGCAGTAAGAGCATTGGTGAGCCCAAATGTCATCACCACAAACTCATAATGGCCATAGCGAGTCCGGAAAGCTGTCTTCTACACATCCTCATCCCTAATTCACATCTGATGATAGCCCGATCACAGGTCGATCTTGGAGGTAACCTAGGAAAATCCTCCAGAAATATGTCTGGATACTCCCGCACATCGGCACATCGTCCAAGGTTGCCTTACCCAAATTCTGGGTATCCATGACATAAGCGACAAAACTCGAACAACGCCAGTGAAGATAACATCTGGCTCTCGCTGTTGAACACATAATCGGCTCACGTTGCAGTTTCTCGCCCTGAATCACCAACTCTCCCCCACTTGGGGTCCGAACCTGCACTAACTACTGCTCACAGTCGATGACTGCCCTATTAGGGCTCAACCAATGCATGCCCACGATAACCTTATTCCCATGCAAAGGAATAGGAACCAGATAACCTATATACCGCCTACTGAACAACTGAAGAGTACAATCCCGATGAATCCTCACAACCCTGACCGTCCTATCATCAACAATATCCACATCAAGAGGACGATCCAACTCCCCAGGAGCTACAAAAATCTCTTGCTAAGTGCAAGAGATACAAAATATCGGCTAGCCCCCGAGTCAAATAATACCAAGGCAGAGATACAATTCATGAGGAACGATCCAAAAATAAAACAGATAAACATAAGTAACGATTTCATATAAATAAAAAGATAAAAGGAAGATACATACCCGTCACCACATCGGAAGTTGCATGCACCTCTTCCGCCGTCAGCTGGAATGTCGTGCTCTTCGCTGATAAAGCATTTTCCCAACCCTGATGGTCGTTAGTAATCCTCAATGTCACAGAGCGGGTGCTAACACCAGTCCTTCCACAGCCAAACTCGGGAAATGGGCTTTATTGTGGGCCCTATGATTGCAGTGAAAACAAATTAGATCAGATACCATAGTGGTAAGGGTGGTAGCAGTACAACCTCTGCTGATGTGACTAGTCCGACCGCACTTGAAGCAGCCATAATCCACCCCTTTGTACGTCCCCTTGTGCAACTTGCCACACTTGCCATAGCGGCTACGACCCTACTAGCCTCTCGATCTAGAATCAGATACCCTGGGCCTCTTTCCTGAACTCTCAACACTCATCACAGAATCTAGATTCCGCTTCTTCTCCATCTCTAAGTCAATATCCCTCTACATAGCCCTCGTTATAGCTGGATCAGCTCACAAACTGCCGAATATCGTTCCTCAGCATCTCATGGTATCGGGCCTTCTTCATTTCCTTGTCTGCCATATACTACAGAACTAGAAGTGCCCTCTCCCCAAACATAGCGGTGATCTCAGTCACCGACACAATAGTCTGATAGAGATGCTGGAACTCTCGGGCTAGCTGCTGCACCTCAATCACTGGTGCAAACTCGGTTTGGAACCTGGTCGAAAAATCACTCTAGGTCATTGAATCAATAACATCATCTCCTATAGCATGCCCTACCTCCTCCATCAATCATGTGAAAACCATTAATTTTAGTCAAGCAAAGTCAAACAAAGTAAATAAGTTAGCAAAAATCAAACGAGTCAACAAAGGGAAACTGATTAGGACCCCAAAGCATTGGGATTTGGTTGGGCACCTAGACCAAAATCACTAGGTGATTTCAGTTGGACCATGGCTAAAATCACCATTGTGATCTCGGTTGGACCATGGTCAAAATCACCATAGTGATAGGCTGAAATCACATGTGCTTTCGGTGGTTATGCCACATGGTAAATGGATCCTTTTCCCAACATGATAAATTACACACTTCAAGAAAAATGTCACTTCACCCTATCCTCTTTTTCCCCTATATAAGTCGTGCCAAGAACTCCTCCAAACACCCTTTGCATTTCATAAGTTCAACAATTTCTCCATCCTTATGTTCTCTCAAGATCAAGTTCCACCTTTCATAGGATAATACCATCTTCAAAGAGTTTTTCTACCACTTTAAAGTGTTTTTTACTTGAAGATTCTTCACCATCACCTCTCTGTACAACCACAAACACATTTACAGTGAGTTCATACCCCTACACTTTTCAAGATTTTTCTATGTTTTAGGGGGGGGGGGGGGGGAATACAACTAAAACACAAGAAAACTTATATTAAGATACAAAAGACTACATACATTTTTTACCTTTTGAACAAAAATGCTAAACTCAAGAAACAGCTTTACCTACAAACTTGTGAACTTTCCATACAAAGTATTGATAAAAACTTGAAGCTATAAAAAACTAAGTAAAAACACATTATGTTATTTATATAAATATACATGTATAATTTCATTCCACGTTACTTTTTATCATGGAAAATGACAACATTACATATAATGGTTTTTCATGACAACAAAACATTTTTATAAACTATAATAAGTATAGTTTATAGGGCATTTCAATAGTTTACCCTCCTGGGATAAAGATATAATTATTTAAAGTCATAATTATTTTACACCATGTAACTTACTATGGAAGGCAATAGTTTCCACTTGCAAATAGGGTTTTCATTACACTATACGTAAACCGGTTGATACAATTTTGTGAGTCATTTAGCTTCACCGTACCTACCACAGTACACACTACAGTCTTGTATTATAGCTAGAGTTAGGCCGGCAGGTCTGGGTGACAAATGTCGTAATATTCCGACGCCTAAAGAACGTCGTAACAGGCAACTAATCGCTAGCATGGTTATGATAACTCAGATGGGGTATTAACAAAACATTTGCTTTACTGGGTTAAAATCACCTAACTGTAGCTAACAATCTGGTTTGGGGTGTGACAAATCATGTGTCTTGTCCTTTAGAAGGTAGGAAGCTAGTATTGTTGGATTAATATCTAAGTCCATAATAATAATTTGTAAGACTTGACCTGACTCAACATGGTCTTTTTGGGTTGCGTGGCATCATACATTTGGATAGACTATAATGAAAGAAATAACACTTAAGGATGGTTAATATATTATAAGTTCTAATATATTAATAAGGTTATTTAATTAGTGTTGATCAAGAATTAATTTGGAATTAATTAAGTGATCAAAAGGAGACTAATTAAATATATTGGTTGATTGTGTAAATCATTCATTCTTATATATATGGGCTTGTGATCCAAGATTCCTTATGTTGGAATAAGTCCATGGGGTGACCCATGGATACTCCATGGAGGTTAAAATCCATGGAGCATAAGGAATGGGTAAAGTTATGAGTTATATGGTTTAACCCTAATAAGACCATATAAAAGAATCCCATGGCTCAAGAAATCGTGCACTAGTGTGTGAATATGAGTGCTAGACGATTTCAAGGAGTGTTCCATTTTCTCTCAAGTCATTCCATGTGCATTTGGTGTTGTGTGAACCATTTGAGGTGTCACACTTGGGGCACTAGGCACTCAAGCTTCATGAAGACATTCTACATCAAAGAGGTATGTAATTCTAACTTGAGATATCCATATGAATCAATGTTATTTTTGCTAGTTAGGATGAATACCTTGGAAAGTTCATATTTGCATGTATAATAGAGAAAACATAGATCCAAGGTATTTAAGGTTTCATGTACACTTAGGAGTGTTAGAATGCTCAAACCCCAACAGTGGTATCAAAGGCATGGGTTGTCTTTTGTTATATTGATGCAAATGTTTTATTTTCAAAGTTGAAAAAAAAAGGAAAAAAAAACTTGTCGTTTGTCAAATTTTAAGATAATTACTTGTTTTTATGAAAACTAATTATTTGTAAAATTTGAATCATTTGCTATATGAGTTAAATTAGGTCAAATTTAGTAAAAGATAAAATGCTATTTTTATTTTATTAGTTTTAAAAGTTTGATCTAAAGAGTTTTTTGAAACCTCCATAAGTTATGGATATGAAAAGGTTTAAAATAAATTTGACTCAAATTTTTTTTTATGGAGTTAAAAAAATTGCTGTTAATGTTTTAAAGAATTTCATAACTTGTTCTTAAGTTATGGAACATGAAAAGTTTCATCATTAAACAAACATTAAACTCCATAAGTTATGGAATATAAAAGTTTTTTTTGAATTATCCTGATCTTATGAGTTGATTTAGATTAATAGAAAATTATGTGATAATATGTTTTCAATCCATTTTAATCTAATAGAAGATTTTAAAATGTGTTTGTGTAACTTGTCCTTATGTTACATGGAAGGTCACATTTAAGTTTCTTAAAACACATAAACGATGGCAAAGGTTACAAAATGAAGAGTCTTGTTTTCATTAAATGGTTTTATGACTCCATAACTTGTCCTCAAGTTATGGAGGTTCAAGAGTCACTTCATTAAGTAATAAAATGTGTAATATTAATTAATTCCATAAGTTACAAAATAAAGAAAAGGTACATTCTTTTATTATTTTAAAGTCTTCCATAACTTGTCCTCAAGTTATGGAACTTGAAGAGTCTTTAATTAAAACTACTGTAAACACATAAGTTATGGAATTAATTAGTTTTGAATAGTTTCAAAACTTGCCTTCAAGTTTTGGAATTTGAAAAAGTTTTCACTTATGAATACTTTCATTCCAAGTTAGACCTTAGAATTTTAAAAGTTAAAATTCAACCCTTGTACTTTATAATATTATAAGTTAATAATATTTATACATATGTAAAAGAATAAAGTCAGTCTTACGGTTAGTAGGCCTCATTCATGAAGCCGGTCTATAAGTGGGGGTATAAGGCTACTGCCTATAAAATGGCAGTTCAATGGGTGTCCACTCTCAACCACCGCTTCCTTGACTGGTGGAGGGTTTTTAGCCGAACGGGTAGGACAAGAACTACAATTTTCCCTTCATTAAAAGTATTAATGATAAATACTAAGTAAATAAACACTAATAAATTCCCAATATTAGTTACTTAGGAAAATGTGAATAAGGTGTTAATCCATGAAATTACACATTACACTTTGTTTAAGCCATTAGTGGAGCGTGTGTGGTTAACCAGCACACTAACCTGGACATAACAAGGTAGGCAAATGGTAACTTAATATTTATCATAGTATCGGTGGAGCGTGTGTGGTTAACCGACACATCGATTAAGGGGTAAATATTAAGCGTACCAAATATATTTGCATGGTTACCTCACACCTTATTTTGTGATCCTCGGCATCCCAGTCACAAAACCTAAAGGGCACACTCGAGATTGAAACATGCCATTGAACAGTTCAATGAATCTCAAAAGATCTAGGACTTTCAAATCCAAGTAAAACCTAATTAAATTATTTCGTTTCCATGGTGGAAATTGGCGAATCGTCATTCGCCTACCTTCAAATATTTTATAGCTTGAATTACGGCATCCCTCTTCCAAGTTATAAAATAGTTTATAGGGTCCTAGCCTTAATATTTCATATTGGGTGTTACATTGAGGACTTTAAATCAACTATCTTGAATATCTCCCAAAAGATGTCTAGTTCAGACATCTATGATCTTCCCAAATCTCTTGGAACTTTACTTCCTCCACCTCCTCCAATTACTCTCCCTAACCCATAAGTTCAAGGTCACTCAAGCCCTATTGGCAAGGTAAGGTCTAGGTGAGATCACATCTTGGAGATGAAGTCACATATTGACAAGTTAGGAGAGTTGGGGGTTCAAGTATTGAGAAAGTTGGTGGTTCAATCACTTTCTAAGTCACATAGTGACTTCCTTTGGGACTCCAATGAAACAGACTATGACAAGACCCTTAATGATCTTATCTATTTGCTAACATCAACTTCGTAAAACTTTATGGACATTGACAATGATGACACTGTAAATCCAGAAAAAGCATTCTCTTCCCAATAGAAAGGGATCGGCCATAGTCAACTCGGTTGATCAAATGGTAAAGAGAAAAGATAAGTCTATGATAGTCCCGCGTATCATTACCAAAGGGTCCATATGTTTATATTGAAAAAGGAAGGGGCATTAGTTGCGAAGCTGCCAATTTTACGTAAGGATGTTAAAGTCAATAAGTTTAACCCTACTTCAGGTAAAGTCCACTATCTAACTCAGCTAAGTTACTATTCTGAGATTCTTGATACATGATGTGACTGGGTCACATGTTGATGTTTTTAAGATTCAAAGAAAAGGTGAAGAAACTTAAAGAAAGAATATGTTGAATCTGATCGCGTAGATGGATTTCTATCGCATAGTTTGAAGATCGAATTCTTGAGCTACTTCTTAGGAGTTATGTTATATTGCTTAGGAATAGATAACAACAAAGTTTTCATGCGCTTTTGCATTGTAAGGATAGTTTTTCTGCAAAGTTTTTAAAATAAAAGGAAAAATTTTGATTTTATTTATTTTAAAATATCCTTACTATGGGATTTAAGGAAAAAAAATATTGTTGCTTATATGATTCTATTAATAGCAAGAGTGGAAATATGAATTTGATTTTTTCATTTATGGTAGTTTCTAAATTTACCAAATAAGGAAAGATTCTCATCACCCAAGTTTCAGTTGGATAGAAACATCGAATCATGCAAGTTGTATGACGAATGAGAATTTTCATCTTTGGATAATTAAGACTAATTCCTTGTTCACATGTTTAAGTGAGTCAAGTAAAGGACTAAGTGATCTAGTACACATTCTTGTGCACTGGTCAAGTCCACCACAAAAGATCGATCAGACTATTCATCATAATTTACTAAAGCTCAGTAAATATGGTTATACTTACAAGCTTTAGTGCAATTCTGAGACATTGGAAAAGGTTCCAATGTATGGCAGAGCGAATAAGAACAATCAAATTAGGTAGAAGGATAAAAGTTTCTCAAATCTGAAAGATGGGAGAGTACTTTAGTATCATGTCATATAATCATCTTAATGATTAAGAGACCTTATCGCAATTCATCCTCTAAATGCATTCTGATAGCTAAGAAGAGGAGCTATGAATTATTGAAGTGGTCAAATCAAGAAGATGAGTCATACTTCGTTCCAAAACAAGTCTTATAGTCATACTCCAAGACTGTAAGTTGAGTGATATATCTTAAAAAAAAGGTTTAAAACACTAGTAAAATGTAAGAGTAAAAGTTTTATACTCTTGTACATTTGAAATTGGTAAGTTGTGATGTTTTGTATAAAACAAAAACCAACTAAGGCCAATTGTGTGAAGTGTCTATCTTGATTAGAGTCCACACTATCTCTTGAATATCTGAAAAGAAAGTCTTATATGTCAAGAGGACAGTAGGAGTCGTTTTGGTCTTGAAAGTCTCAAGAACTAATCAAGAATAAAACCTAATGTTCTTCACTAGCACATGACTTGAGGTTTATAACCTATCGTGCTGACATATTCTGTGCCCATTCCAATTAAAGTTGGCTTTGCATATGAGTTCTTAGAGTTCTCAATTGGTTTCACAACAACTTGGAATCAATGGTAGGCCCTTAAGCTGCCATATGGCAAGAAACTAAGATTGAGTTCAGTCCATATGAGTTTGGATTTGTCATTATTCTTGTCTTGTGACTATGGTTTTGACAATTCACATGGATAAGAACACATACACCATTAAATCTAATTTTCATAAGGTTTCTCTCCTCGATTCATGAAAATGATGGTGAGGAAACACTTTCACTCAGTAAATTTTAGCTAGATAGCAATTGTGATATTTGCATTCTCAAAGTCGTTAGTGGAGTGTGTTTGGTTAACCGGCACACTAACATGGACTTGTGAGAAGTGTCAAAGGTGTAAACAATCAAGACTATGATTACGACATCCCTTTGCATAGTTCCTAAAAATTGTTTAGACACACCTGTGAGCTATCTAAGATAAGGTGTATGATATTGATAAAGTTTTATCAAAGCAATCTAGTATTAGAATTCTAAACTATGGTTAGAAAGGCAATAAAGTATTTTTTTTTTCTAGAAGTTCATCTAAGTTCTGAGTACATTTCAAGGCTAGTGGGATCATAAGTGTTATGCTAATAATCATCGTGTTAGTGGGAGCATGATAATTATGATAAAGATTGCAAGTTAGCAATGTTAATTATAGAAAACAAAAGGTTTCAATTAGGAAAAGTTGTTTTGTTATAATTAAGAGAGAGGAAATTATACTTCATTTCAATTCTAAAAGGCTTAGATTGAGATTTTAGTCATTTTATTCAAGAATATATATATATATATATATATATATATATATATATATATATATATATATATATATATATATATGAATTTCATGTTGGATTGGTTCAACTAAAGTAAATTCAATATATCGCGTTCTCAAAATTCGGTTATGATTAGGACATCCCTCTTCATAGTCAAATTTTGAAAACATGGCAAACAAAAATTATTGTGGCAAAAGACTGGTCTAGAATCATGTCTTTATGTGAGACATCATGAATCGTGTCCCGTTTGCTTTGGGTACCAGATCGATTGCATTTGCTATAATATTTATCCTTTCTGAATTTTCCAAATGCCTTGGGGCATTAAGGGGAAAAGGGTCTAGAATTGGATATGAATAAAGTGATTAAGCAATTGTCGAGGACAATCTAAGGTTTTACCAAATATTGGTTGCTCGAGGACAGTTGGAAGTATACTATTAATATTGGAAGGACCATATTAACATATTCTGGAAAAGAAACAACTCTTGTTTAGAAATAGTAGTCGAAAATAAGAATATGGAGTTGTCTCCATAGGTGGAAGTTATATGTCTAAGATTAGAAAACTTAATGTAAGAATGATATTCAAAGCAACGTGCTTTGAGACTTCGTCTCCATGGAATCCATTGGAATAACCTGTAATGACTATTGACAAGTCTTTGTGACTTTGTACATATTCATTACAAGAGGGTCTGTGCATATAAGTTTAAAATCTAAATAGATTTTCGTAAATGTTAGGAATTTGGAATTCTTACATTTTTCGATAAGGATTTGGGAGTGTGAAAAGAGAATCATTGAAAGTACGTTCAATCAATCTATTTTACAAAGTAGGGATCATAGACAAACATAGAGTGCATACTTGATGTATTGCTAAGCTATTGTTTAGAAAACATAGTGTACATTCTTGGAGCATTGGACAACTAGTGTTTTTTAAATTCAAGTATAAAGTTGATAAAACCGAAAAAATGAATAATGGGTAATCAGTATGGTGATAAATAAAAAGTGTTTTATTTATATTCATAGTTTTGATACCATATTAGACTCATTTATTCTTGTGTTTCATTTTGCATGTTTTGACTTCCAGAATAAACTAGGTTATTCTTCCTGAATGACTAAGTTATTCAAACCATCCACAGTTGATCATATGTTGGAAGTAGATATGAATCAAGACTATCATGGGTTGTGTGACATCCCCATTTTCACGCCTAGAAAAGACCGATTTTGTTTATGCTTTATAAAAATCAGAGTACGTCTTTTAATAAAAATGTTGCGGAATTTGTTCCTAGTAAAATATGATAAATACTTTATCAAAGCATTTCCAAAGAAAAGTAGTTTTAATTCGTTTTAAAACATTTGGGATGTCATCGTCAATACATAAACATAAGCATAAACAGAACATACATTTATTTACATTAGTGATCTACGTCTCTTTAATCTCTCAGTGTAATGTGACTTCATCTCAACACCTGTAATATAAATAAACTGAGTCAGTCAAGCTGGGAAACCTAGTGAGTACATAGGGTTTTCAACCTATAATAATATAATTATTATGTTTAAACAATCAAACAATTGACTCAATTACCCATCCCCATTATCTTCTTTACTCTTAAGGATCTATCCTAAGAGTCATCTATCCCGCATTCGTTCATTCGGAAGTCCTTTGCTTCCAGAGTTATAGGACTGGCACTAAATCCATAGCTGCCAATGCTTGTTCGTAAGGCACTAATTTCATAGCTGATGGGTACTAAATCCATAGCTACCAGTGTTTATCTAATAGGTAATAAGTTCATAGCTACCAATTCCTAACAGGTACTAAGTCCATAGCTACCAGTGTTTGTAGAATAGGCACTAAGTGCATAGCTGTAAATGCTATTTGTTAGGCACTAAGTCTATAGATGCTAATGTTTACTCACATCATCTTTTATCTCTCATCATTCATCTACCCATCTCATACCCAACACACTTGTATATTTAAAATATGTATACAGTTCAAATCATTTAAAACATGTATAAAAAAACGTTCATCCAGCATAGACAGCAAGTATTAAGATAATATGCACACATAGCACGTAGTTTATATAAAATACTTCATATCTATGTGTAATATAAACGTAACTATGCACTCACCTGAGAAGGTGGTGACTCGGTACTCGGACAGCGCTTCGTTTACTTTAAAATAATTTCCTTCGACAAAACCTAGTATTATTACCACTACAATTTAGTCTAATATTTACCGTGACTAATTATTCGTCTTATTATCATTATTATTACATAAGCGTTTAAACAATACTTTCCGACCAATATGTACAGACAGGGGCCAGACATAAAACACCGGAGGGCAGGACCATTTTGGCGTATAGGACTTCTGAAATCCAATAACCCTATGCGGCCCTTTAAACCAGATTCCCCGTACCGCGAGTAGTTAAAAAGATATTATAACGACACTTTAATAAGTCATAATAATAGCTTAAATATTTATTATAAATTTATAATAACAATACTAATTTTAAATATAAACTATATTTAAAATAAGATAAGCATAACTTACTTACAAGGGGATTTTAGCTAGGAGTCAGGCTCTACAGGGGCAGAATTTCGTCGCCGAATCTTTCTAAGAAAGATACGTTCAACGCTTCAGCGCTCGCCTTACTATACTAAAATTACAGAAAGAGAAATCGAATCACGAGGGACCGAAATGCTCGGGGGATAAGGAGAGAAAGACACTTGAATCAAGAGAATGGTGCAAGAAATATGAGATCCCAAGTCTCTTATTTATACTAATTGATTTTTCAAAACCTACCCTCCATAATTACTTAATGACCTTTTAGTTATATAAAGAACTAAACACCCCTCTATAATACTATTTTAAATGGATTTAATGATATATGTACTAAACTAATGTCTAAAGAACTCAAAATTAGTCTTATAATGACCGCATCATTGATACCTTTCTAATGATATATACATATGTGTATGTGTGTGTGTATATATATATATATATATATATGTGTGTGTGTGTGTGTGTGTGTACGTATATATGATTTATACTTTATTTTAACACGTAAATATGCCATTATAATTTATAACTCATTCATACGAACTCCATTTTTGATGTTTTTATATTCATGCGTAGGTGGAGACGTACTCTACAACTTTCGTTTAGACTCCGTCGGCTAATTTTGACTTTATTTTTAAAGTTATATTTTTAACAGGCCAGGATGGGATTGGTCCGTTAAAATCTCATAACTTTTTCACCCGATGTCCATTTTCGTCGATTCTCGTTTAGGTTGTGTTAGCTAAAAACCGCTAGATCTAATACTCAATCTTCGGGTTGTACACCGCTAAGCCGAAACTTCGAAAAGTCTTAACTTCTTTATACGAAGTCAGATTTGGGCGTTGATTTTATGGATGCTTTCGGTTTAACGTATTCTATGACTTTCGTTTAGACCGCTAAGGCTAAATCTCGCTCTATTGTAAATTCACTATTTACGTTTCCCGGTACCGTGTCAGTTCCATCACTAAACTTCGATGGGTCATAACTTCTTCGTTATAACTCGGATTTCAGTGGTCTTTATATGTACGAAAACCTTGTACCATATACTACAACTTGGTTAAGATTATTTATTCTATATAATATTTTGCCAAAATGTCATTTTCGAAACTTATTGCCTCTAAATTGATCAGTCCGGATCTACAAGCGTTACAAGTTGGCTTGTAGAGGTCCAAATTGGTGAACAAAGTGGTTCTACAACACTCATGAGTGCTGATACATTATGAGTATTGGATTCAACCCACGCTCATTTGAAACACTTCATGGATTTTATCACGAGTGATCATGAGATGATAATATCTTATATTCTTCAAACCTAGAGATATGAGTTGTTACTATGAGTTGATAGTACATTGATTGCATGAAAACACATTGGTAACTCGATGTTATAAAACGTGACTTTGTGTATGACTCAATAAGTAGTAGAACAAGCCATATGAGTCGAAGTTTATCCATTCCTTTTACCTTCAGGATAAAAGCGATATCACTAAGCCCCTCGATTATTTGGGGATGACACATGTGAGTGTTTGGCCAAGCCAGGACTGATATGATTTGTTCAATCAGTCAGTCATCATGAATCTGAAATCAGGAAACAACAAATGGATAGAGATAAAGATTTGTAATCCATGTCTCAGTCGGTTCTTGAAGTCATACGCAATAATAGTTTTAGACCTATATAAGTGGGAGACTGTTGGATTAATATCTAAGTCCACAACTATAATTGGTAAAACTTGACCCGACCCGACATGGTCCATTTGGGTTGCATGGCGTCATGCATTTGGATAGACTATAATGAAAGATATAACACTTAAGGATGGTTAATATATTATAAGTTGTAATATATTAATAAGGTTATTTAATTAGTATTGATGAAGAATTAATTTGGAATTAATTAAGTGATCAAAAGGAGACTAATTAAATATATGGGTTGATTGTGTAAATCATTCATTCTTATATATGTGGGCTTGTGATCCAAGATTCCTGATGTTGGACTAAGTCCATGGGGTGACCCATGGATACTCCATGGAGGTTAAAATCCATGGTGCATAAGGAATGCGTAAAGTTATGAGTTACATGGTTTAACCCTAATACCTACCATATAAAAGAATCCCATGGCTCAAGAAATCGTGCACTAGTGTGTGAATATGAGTGCTAGACGATTTCAAGGAGTGTTCCATTTTCTCTCAAGTCATTCCATGTGCATTTGGTGTTGTGTGAACCATTTGAGGTGTCACACTTGGGGCACTAGGCACTCAAGCTTCATGAAGACATTCTACATCAAAGAGGTATGTAATTCTAACTTGAGATATCCATATGAATCAATGTTATTTTTGCTAGTTATGATGAATAACTTGGAAAGTTCATATTTGCATGTATAACAGAGAAAACATAGATCCAAGGTATTTAGGGTTGCATGTACACTTAGGAGTGTTAGAATGCTCAAAACCCAACAAGTATGACCGTGTTCCCCTCAGGACAACGGCTGATACGAAAGGCGTTGGAAACATCTACCAACCACTAGTTGCTTGCAATGGGGTCCCTAGCCCCAAGATAGTCTGGTGCTCCACATACCCAAAACTCCATTAAAGTCATAGAGTACATCCCAATCAATGTCACAATCTCTGCACGAAATGCGCTCAATCTCTCATCAATAATCTCCAGAATACACTACTTGACCAAGCCAAAAGCCACTGGAGTCTGATCAAGGATACTGCACGTAATCTCAAACGACATGAACTGTCTCATTTGGTCATCAAGCTACCCAACTCTAGAACCTGATCATGAACCCTCCCCAACACCGAAACGTCCCATGGGCCTGCCTCACAATACCACCATACTGAAAATAGACTATAAAACTAGTAGAATAATCATTAATGTGCATGTCGAGGAAATCATAACTACACAAGCTCCTTGGCTTCATTATAGCCCTCCTTGAATCTTCTACAGATCCTCTATTTCCAGTAGTATGGGCCCATACTACCTTCCACATTTATCCATACTTTCCTCATGAAGTGCCTTAACATAGCCAAATTGCTCTATAGCTACAGATCTCTCACAGCTAAAGCTCTCTACACTAAATCGCATCCTACGTTTTCCTAGGGAAAGCTCCACACCACTATCCACCATTAGCTGCAGAAGGAATCCATGCTAACCTTTCCTAACTAGCTCATAAATAGAGTTGGATATTACAAAGACTATATAAATCTTCGAATGAGAGGTTTCTCCCTACAATGGTTGTACTCAAACAAGAGCTGTACAGTAGAGATAAACCTAATTGTAGAGTCTATTTGTGTTGTGTCATGGGCTTTTTGTATTATATCTGGATTGGGCCTGTCCATCCGTGATAATCTTGTAGGATTATACTATATATATGCATGCATGTACGCATTATATTTTTATGACTTTTATTACGTTTAATCTTTGTAACCCTGAACGCCTCTACTATCAAAGTTCTTAGTCGAGCTCTTCTAAGGCATTGAAGTATTAATCATACGACATATTCAAAGCCATATTTGTGTTTATATTTACGTTCTTAATTGTTTGCATGCATAGAATCAAAGGATCCTGAAAGAACCAAGATCTATCAATTGGTATCAGAGAAGGAGATTGTGTAATCAATACACATTCCTTCTGTAATCAGAATTCAATTAGGGTTTCCGCTTTTATCATATAAATAGAAGCCATATTTCTAATATTAACGAAAAATCTGTTTTAGATAAAACCCTAATCTCAAGTTTACAGGTTTGATTCTAGGAGCTCACCATGTCTCGCGAAGATTCGCTAACAAATCCCATCAATAACTCAAACAACATTGGATCTACAACTAGAATACCCATTCTTTACACTCAAGACTATGAAGTTTGGGCACATCACTTTGAAGACTACGTGGTTGGATCGGAAGAGAATGGCTATCTCATCTGGGAGGCTATCACACTTGGGTTGTTTGTTCATTCAGGAAAAAAGACAACCGTTAAGACGCAAAAGGAATACAACAAGCTGGTGGCAGATGAAAACAAGATGGCACAGGATGAAAAAAACATGTTGCTGTGTAATGTGAAGGCTATTAGAATGATTAGATTCACCTTACAATCCGACACTTTTCGGTTGGTCGGCTCATGCACGACGGCCAAAGAAATATAGGATAGGTTGAAGGAACTTTATTCGACTGATGAAGATCTAGAACACTTCATTCAAACCTTGCTGTTGTCAGAATTTGGAGTTTTTGAGCAGAAACTGGAGGAGAAACTCATACAAACTTTCGATCGGTTCAATCATCTCCTAAGTAAGATGATCAAACATGGAATTGAAAGAAAGTTGATCGAGCAAAAGGTGACCTTTATGAATGGTCTGAGACCGGAATGGAAGGCTGTCGTTTCAACCGTAAAATCCCATGAACAGTTTAAGTCTTACTCATTAGCAAAACTTGTGGGAATACTTAAGCCCCAAGAGAGCGTTGTAACCAAAGAAGCAAAGGTAGTTTCTGGTATGGGATCACTGGCTCTTATCTCAAAAGGAAAAAGCATTGCAGAAGAAGAAGAAAAGTCTAACAGGTTGGAATGTGATCTTACAAGTGAAGAATACGCTATGATGGTCACTAAACAAAAGAAGTTTGCGCGAAGAAAATTTCTTGTCAACAAAAACTGAAACTTGCAAGGTATTTATAGTTCAGAGAGGGTGAAGGATGAAGCAAAAATTTCTTCACAAAAGGACGAAGACAAGAAGGAGAGCAAGCTTGCTGGAGACTCTGGGTTCGATTGCAATTACTGTCACGGCAAGAACCACTTTGACAAAGATTGTGTGACATCCCCAATTTCATGGCCAAAAAAGACTGATTTGTTTATGCTTTGTTTTAAAATAAGAATTATCTTTTAAAGAAAACAGTTGCGGAATTTGTCCCAAAAACTAAATAAGATAACCATTTATCAAAATATTTCTCAAAAAGAATGTATTTTTTTATTAAATAATAAAACCTAGGGATGTCATGTTCCGATACAGACACATAAGCATAAACAGAACATACATTTATTTACACTAATGATTTACATCTCCTTTAATCTCTCAGTGAAATATGTCTTCGTATTGGTACCTATCATACAAAGAAAACTGAGTGGTCAGGCTTGGGAGCCTGGTGAGCATATAGGGTTTTCGACCCACAATAATATAATTATTATATTCAACCATCAAATAATCAACCCAATTACCCATCCCCATTATCTTGTTTATTTCTCAAGGTTTTACCCTAAGAATTCAACTATCATTCATTCCAAAGGACTGACCTAAGGAATTGACACAAAATCCACTGCTACATAAGGCATATCTACCAATATTCTCCTTTAAGTGCCTCTGCCACGATTATGTCATACACTATGAGGCGCGACTGCCAGGTTTATGACATTCTCTTTTGGGCGCATCTACCGACATTATCCTATAAGCGCATCTGCCAGAATTATCCTATAAGCGCATCGGCTAGTATTATGACATTCTCTATTTGGTGCATCTACCAATATTATTCTCAAGCGCATCTGCTACTATTATGACATTTTCTACTTGGTGCATCTGCCAATATCATTCTTAATCATCTTACATACCTCATCATTTATCTAATCATTTTATCACACACCAACTATCTCATATACCCATGTTCTACCCAACATATTAGTAGATATAAAATACATATACAGTTTAACTCATTTAAAAACCATATAAAATACTTATCTCAAATAAATAACAATATATAAATAACAATATATAAACACATAGCATGTATTTCATAGCAAATACTTCATATTTATGTGTTAGAAGAAAGTAGTCACACACTCACACATATAAACAACAATATAAATACACATAGCACGTATTTTATAAAATACTTCATATCTATGTGTAAGACGAAAGTGACTATATACTCACTTGATCAGAAGATGATCGGACAACACTACGAGTTGTAGAAGTAGCACACTTGGGTATATTTGGAAGATCTTCACAAAAACCGGGATCCTCGTGGGCACGACTTTGGCTCGGGAATCTCACTTCTTGGAATCTTCGGGACATCGGAACTTGCTTCGGGGCGTAATCTTCGGATAAGCTTTGGTATGTGTGCCACGATCTTCAAAAATTCATAACTTTCGTATACGAACTCAATTTTTGATGTTCTTTATATCCACGCGTAGGTGAGATTATGCTCTAAAACTTTGATTTAGACTCCGTTGACTAATTTTGAATTTATTTTTATTATATTATTTTTAGTAGGCTGGGACAGCATAACTTCGTTATAAATGCATAACTTCTTCATCCAATGTTCGTTTTCATCTGTCTTTTTACCGTTGGACTACTATCAACAAGATCTTCGATTCTCGTTTAGATTGTTTTCAGCTAAAAATAGCTCGATCTCAAATCGAGTATTCAGGTTGCATACCGCTAAGTCAAAACTTAGAAAAATCATAACTTACTCATACGAAGTCAGATTCGGACGTTCTTGATGGGTTTTGAGCATTCTAACACTTCCTAAGTGTACATGCAACCCTAATAAACCTTGGATCTATGTTTATCTAAGATACATGCAAATAATAAATTTTCCAAGGTTTATATCCTAGCTAGCATGGCATGGGGAACATGAATTAAATAAAGCTAGAAGAAATACTTACCTTGAAGTTGTAGTTGATTGCTTGGAGTTTTTGAGCCTAGCACCAATAGTGTGGATGCCTCAAGTGGAAATCACAAATCACCACAAACTTGGAACTTTGAGAGACTAGTCACTACTATCTTGAAATTTTCCCTCACCTCAACAAGTGTCAACTAGTGTCATTTCAAGAACCAAAGCCTCCTTTATATAGTATGGAGGATTAGGGTTACATCCCTAAAACCCATGTCTCTTCATTTCCATGAGATCCATGGGTTAAAGATCCATGGAGTATCCATGGACTTTTCCATGCAAGCCTAGCCCATTCCAAATAAGCTTTAGCCCACACTATATAAATATAGAAGCCCATATTTAATTAGTAATGTATTTGATCTCTAAATAGTATGATCTTATATTAATATATTAGAACTTATAATATATTAATAAATCATACTTGTACTATTCTCAAATATTATCCATAAATTGTTCGGGTGAAGTGCAACCCAAATGGACCATGCCGGGTCGGGTCAAGTACATACCAAATATAGTTATGAACTTAGACACTATATCCAACAGTCTCCCACTTGGATAAGTCTAATAACTATAGTTGCAAGTATGAATTCAGGAACCGATCAGCAATCGTAGCTCTTTAAACTCTGTTGAACTAGAACGCGCCATTTAAGATAAGTGATCATATAATCCTCTGTTCTAGATATCAGCCGGACAAATACATGGAACATGGTCTTGCTTATTGTCCAGCATTTGTTTCCCGATTTCCGATTTGTTTTACATAGAACTTAACTGAACACATCAATTTAGTTCTGACCGGGCGCGATACATAGGTCAAAACGAAATCATCGAGGGGCCCAGATATCAGCTTCTAATCCAAGAAGGAACATATAAACTTCGACTCATATGTTTGTTCTACCACTCATTGAATTACACACAAAAGCAAGTTTTATAACATCGAGTTACCAATGCGTTTTCGTACAATCAATGCATAACCAACTTGTAAGTAACAAATCATATCTCTAGGTTTGAAGACTTATATTATATTACCGTCTCACGATCACTCGAGATAGAATTCCATGAAGTGATTCCAGTGAGCATGGGTTGAGTCCAATGCTCAGAACTTATGAGCACTCATGATTGTTGTAGCCATGTACAACACCTTAGACCTCTGGAACCAATCATGACAGTCTTGATTCATACCTACTTCCGACATATGACCGACTGTGGAGGTTTGAATAATATGATATACCAAACATAATTATTCCGGAAGTCAAAACATGCAAAAAGAAATAAAGTAAACGATCGACAAGAGATAGCAACACTTTACTCATAAATAAAACACCTTTTATTCATCATCAAATGTCAATTACACTTTACAAATTTCATAATTTATCTAACTACTAAAACTTATATCATCCTTCAGTCCTATGCTCCGAGCATGCTGGAGATGCTTAACCCTACTCAGTCCCTTCGTGAGGGGATCTGTTGGGTTCTCATCCGATGATACCCTCTTCGCCACGACGATTCCTTCTTCTATTCGATGTTTGATGACGTGATATTTTCTGTCAATGTGTCTGGATCTCCCATGATCTCTTGGTTCCTTGGCTAAGGCAACTGCACTATTACTGTCACAGAAAATCCCCATCGGCTCTTTTATAGATGGTACAACTCCAAGGTCTTCGATGAAGTTCTTTAGCCATATAGCCTCCTTTGCTGCCTCGCTTGCTGCTATATACTCTGATTCATAAGTGGAATCAGCCACTATCTCCTGCTTGAAACTCTTCCAAGTGATTTCTCCTCCGTTTAAGGTAAAGACCCAATCCGACTCTGAGCGGAAATTATCCCTATCAGTCTGGAAGCTAACATCACTATACCCTACAACTCTCAAGTCATCACTCCCACCGAAGGTAAGGACCCAGTCCTTAGTCCTTCGCAGGTATTTAAGGATATTCTTTACCGCAGTTCAGTGTTCCTTGCAAGGGTTCCCCTAATACTTGCTAACCATGCTCAAAGCAAAGGCTACATCAGGTCGAGTACACGCCATAACATACATGATCGATCCTACAGCTGAAGCATAAGGTAGTCGACTCATTTCTGCTATCTCAGCCTCAATACTAAGGCTTTGTGTCTTACTCAATCTGGCATTACTCTGAATGGGTAACTCACCTTTCTTGGAGTTATGCATGTTGAATCTTTTCAACACTTTGTCCACATAGGTGCTTTAACTAAGTCCAATTAGTCTTTTACTCCTGTTTCTCAAAATTCTTATCCCTAGGATATAGGCAGCTTCACCAAGGTCCTTCATAGCGAAACACTTCCCGTGCCAGGACTTTACTTCCTACAGAGTTGGGATGTCATTTCCTATGAGTAGTATGTCATCCACATATAGTACCAAAAGACTGACTATGCTCCCACTAGCCTTGATATAGATGCAAGATTCATCTTCACTCCTTGAAAAAACAAATTCCTTGACTTTCTCATCAAAGCAAAGATTCCTCCTGCGAGGTGCCTGTTTCAATCCATAAATGGATTTCTCGAGTTTACACACTCTATTGGGGTACTCTGTACTGACAAAACCCTCTGGCTGAACCATGTAAACATCCTCAGCCAACTTTCCATTAAGGAAAGCGGTTTTGACATCCATTTGCCATATTTCATAATCATGAAATGCAGCAATGGCTAACAGAACCCTAATAGACTTTATCTTGGCCACTGGTGAAAAGGTTTCATCATAATCAACTCCCGTAGTTTGAGAATAACCTTTTGCAACCAGTCGTGCCTTATAAGTGTGTACATTACCATCCATGTTGGTCTTCTTCTTGAAGATCCATTTGCACCCTACAGTCTTACGACCGGGTACATTCTCAACCAAGTTCCAAACTTGATTGTCATACATGGATTGTATCTCGCTATCCATAGCCTCTTTCCATTTAGCAGCTTCAGGGCCTGCCATGGCTTCCGTGTAGCTGTTAGGTTCATCCAGACCTACTAGTGTCTCATCACTAATAAGTGTTGGATTAATGTCTAAGTCCATAACTATAATTGGTAAGACTTGACCCGACCCGGCATGGTCCATTTGGGTTGCATGGCATCATGCACTTGGATAGACTATAATGAGAGAAACAAGACACTTATGGTTATTATTATATTATAAGTTCTAGTATATTAATAATAAGAATAATAATATTATTTAATTAGTATTGATCAAGAATTAATCTAGGATTAATTAAGTGATCAAAAGAAGACTAATTAAATATATGGGTTGATTGTACAAATGATCCATACTTATATAGTGGGCTAATGCCTCATGGATTATCTAGTTGGGCCAAAACCCATATGATGCTACATGGATGCTCCATGGTGTATTTGAACCCATGGATCCAAGGAAATGGAAAGTCATGACAATTAGGATTTACCCTAATTGTATAACTATATAATCATCTTATTCTTGATCAAAATCGACTACCAGAGAGACTAACAAAGGGCTAGCCGATTTTCATGAAGTGTAGAATTCTCTCAAGTTATTCCAAGTGTATTTGGTGTTATGTGAACCATTTGAGGTGTCACACTTGGGGCACTAGGCATTCAAGCTTCATGAAGACATTCTACATCAAAGAGGTATTGTATTCTCTCTTGTTATATTGATAGTTTTGTACGCTAGATTAGGATAATGCCTTGGATGTTCATAGTTGCATGTATAATAGAGAAAACATAGATCCAAGGTATTTAGGGTTGCATGTACACTTAGGAGTGTTAGAATGCTCAAAACCCAACAATAAGTGTCTCACCTTCCGCAGTAATATGGAAACCATAATAATGCTCAGGTGCATTCCTAACTCTCGTGGAACGCCTCAGAGGTACAGGCACATCAACTGGCTCAACAGGAGTTTCCTCCTCAAGTTGAGGGCTAGGGTTCGAAGTTCCTTCACCACTTGACTCTTGAATTTCTTCAAGATCAATTTTCCTCCCACTGTTTCCTTGGCTTATAAATTCTCTCTCTCTCTCTCGAAAGATTCCTCTTCTTGCTACAAAGACCACATTATCACTAGGTCTGTAGAAGAGGTAACCAAAGGATTGATGTGGGTAGCCGATGAAAATACACCTCTCGCTTCGAGGTTCGAGCTTATCATGAGTCTCGCGTCTCACGAAAGCCTCGCAACCCCAAATCTTGATGTGGTCTAGTTTAGGTACTTTACCAATCCACATCTCATGAGGAGTTTTGGCAACTTTCTTTGTAGGGACTAGATTAAGAATATGGGCGGCAGTCTCTAAGGCATACCCCCAGAATGAGATTGGTAGCGTAGCTCAACTCATCATGGAACGAACCATATCTAACAAGGTTCGATTACGCCTCTCAGCTACACCATTCAACTGTGGTGTCCTGGGAGGTGTCAAATGTGAGACAATCTCACATTCCCTAAGATAGTCGAGGAACTCAAAACTAAGATACTCACCACCTCGATCGGATCGAAGCATCTTAATGTTCATGCCCAATTGATTCTCAACTTCCTGTTTGAATTCCTTAAACCTCTCGAAAGTCTCTGACTTATGATTGATTAAGTAGACATATCCATATCTACTATAATCATCAGTAAAAGTCAAATAATAACGATTAGCATCCCTTATGGCATGTTTGAATGGTCCACACACATCCGTGTGTACAAGGTCCACCAAACCTTCACCTCTCTCACAAGAACCTGTGAAGCATGTTTGAATGCCCAATTGATTTTCAAGTAAGCATGATTCGCAACTATCATCTGACTTTAGGTCAAACGACTCCAAGACTCCATCCTTTTGGAGTTGGCCTATGCGTTTCTTGCTTATATGTCCAAGACGACAATGCCTTAATGATGCTTTCTCCAAGTTATTATTATTAGTAGAATCAATACACAAAACATTATTTCCTAAGTTATCTACAACAGATACAGCTTCATACACACCATCAATGGGTAATGCTTTAAAATATAAAACAATATTAAAGAAAGCATCAATAGAACCAACTTCATTATTAAATGAAAATGTAAACCCTTGTTTGTACAATGCATGAAAGGAAATAGTATTTCTTGCCATTCCTGCCAAATAACAACATTTATTCAAATCTAAACTAAACCCACTACCTAGCGATAAAGTATAAACTCCAATCTTGGTGACAGGTGAAGCTTTCCTATTCCCCATGATCAAGTTTATTCTTCCTTGCTCCACATTCTCACTTCTTCTTAGTCCCTGCAAGTCACAACAAATATGAATACCACAAATGGCATCAAGGACCCAAGATTTAGAATGTGGTGAGTTATTAGATAAGATAGTGTAAATACCTGCATGGTTGGGTTTATCTTTCCCATCCCTCACATCCTGCTGCTACTTTGGGTAGTTCCGCTTCTAGTGAGCCTTTTCATGGCAATAGAAGCATTCAACCTCTTTTGGGTCAGAAGAAGAAGTGATGAAACCTTTCTTGGTTCCACTTGAGGAAGAGCCATCAAGGGTCCGAGCCTTGGTACCCTTCGAAGAGCTCTTCCTTTTCTTCCCTCGACTTTTCCCGATTGCCAAAACCGGAGTAGAGTTTGGAGTAGGAGTGTTAACAACCGACTTCCCCTTAAGACCTGTTTCTGCGGTCTTGAGAAGTGCCTGAAGTTTGTTGAGTGTGACCTCTTCCTTATTCATGTGATATGTCATGCGGAATTGATCATAGCACGATGGTAAGGATTGCAAAATGATATCTATTGCAAGCTCCTCAGGGAAGTTCACATTAAGCTTCAGCAATTGATCCACATACCTTTGCATTTTCTGCATGTGGCTCGTGACGGATTCCCCGTTCTTCATAATGGTTGTTATCATGGAGCAGATGATTTCATACCTCTCTTGTCGTGCACTTTGATGGTATCTTTCCATCAAATCTTGGTGCATTTCATAAGGGTAGAAATCCTCATAAGACTTTTGGAGTTCCGCTGTCATCGTGGCCATCATGATGCAAGCCACTTTTGTAGCATCCCTTTCATGTGCCTGAAAGTCAGTGATCTCCTGGGGAGTTGTAGTGGTCTCATCAATCTCCTTAAGCTCCTTGTCAAGGATATATTCTTTGTCCTCGTAGCCGGTAATCATCCTGATGTTTTTGATCCACTCATTGAAGTCGGATCCATCAAAAGTGACTTTCCCACACAAGTTCATAAGGGTAAAGGAGCCATTAGGATTAGAGCCAGAAGCAACATTGTTTGAAGACATCTGAAAGAAGAGAGCAAGATTAGTTTAGATATTAAGAGAGTCCTTAATAAAACACCCAAATGTAATATTAAGGCTAGGATCCAATCACAATATATTATAACTTAGAAGAGGTATGCCATAATCCAAGCTATAACATATTCGAAAGGTAGGTCAATGACGATTCACCAATTCCCACCACGAAAACCGAAATATTTAAATATTAGGTTTTTGATTGATTCTTAGAAATTCCTAGATTCTTTGAGATTCAATGAACTTTTCAAAGGCATGATTCAATCTCGAGTGTGCCCTCCAAGTTTTGCGACTGGGATGCCGAGGATCACAAAACGAGGTGTGAAGTAACCATACAAATCACTTGGTACCCTTAAAGTTTATCACTCAATCGATGTGCCGGTAAACCACATACGCTCCATCGATACTATAATAAACCTTAAGTCACCCTTTACCTACCTTGTTAAGTACAAGATAGTGTGTCGGTTAACCACACATGCTCCACCAACAACTTAAACAAAGTGTAAAGTGTAATTTCATGGATTAGCACCTTATTCACATTTTTCCTAAAGTAACTAAGATTGGGAATTTAATAAAACATTTAGTTACTTTATAATAGTCATCATACTTTAAATGAGAATTTATAAGTCCTTGTCTTACCCGTTCGGCTAACGACCCTCCACCAGTCAAGCAAGCGGTGGGTGAGAGTGGACACCCATTAAGTTGCCATTTTATAGGCAACAACCTAATACCCACCTTATAGACCGGCTTCGTGAACGAGGCGTACTAGCGGTAAGACGACTTTGTTCTTATACATATATATATATATATATATATATATATATATATATGTATATATATATATATATATATATATATATATATATATATATATATATATATATATAATTATTAAATCATAATAATATAAGTATAAGGGTTGAATTTTAACTTTTAAAATTCTAAGGGTTGGAACTAAAGATTAACTTGACTTTACTTGTCCCAAAACTTGAGGGCAAGTTTTGTAAACTTTCAAAACTTTTCATTTCTTGTAACTTATGAGTTTAATAGAGTAATAAAATGAAGACACTTCATTTTTCTAACTCTTGTGTTCTTTTAATGGTTTTTAATCCAACTGACTTTTGGTTTTCCATAACTTCAAGACAAGTTATGGACTCCATTAAAACACATTATGATCAAAATTAATCTACCACATAGGTTACAAATAATTCCTATGATCATCTAAACATCATAAGAACAAGAACATGAATATGAACACTTTCATGAATCAAAATCACACTTAAACTTTGTAATTTTGATAACTAGTTGTTGTAAATGAATTAGCAATGACATTACACCATTTAAAACAAGTTTTCAAGTACCAAAACAGTTTAGGGTATTGTTTCTAATCCATTTCCAGCAACTAAAGTCGAAAATCTGCACTCTGTCGACCCTACTCGCCGAGTGCATGAACCTACTCGACGAGTACGTTGAAGATACAAGTGAACTCGACGAGTCCCCCCATGGACTCGCCGAGTCCAGTAGTCAGACATCAAGTTTTTCGACTTTTTCCAAAATATTGCAACAAGTATCAAACAAACAAGCCTAGACTTTGATACCACTAATGGGTTTTGAGCATTCTATCACTTCCAAAGTGTACATGCAACCATAATAAACCTTGGATCTATGTTTGTCTAAGATACATGCAAATAATAAATTTTCCAAGGTTTATATCCTAGCTAGCATGGCATGGGGAACATGAATCAAATAAAGCTAGAAGAAATACTTACCTTGAAGTTGTAGTTGATTGCTTGGAGTTTTTGAGCCTAGCACCAATAGTGTGGATGCCTCAAGTGGAAATCACAAATCACCACAAACTTGGAACTTTGAGAGACTAGTCACTACTATCTTGAAATTTTCCCTCACCTCAACAAGTGTCAACTAGTGTCATTTCAAGAACCAAAGCCTCCTTTATATAGTATGGAGGATTAGGGTTACATCCCTAAAACCCATGTCTCTTCATTTCCATGAGATCCATGGGTTAAAGCTCCTTGGAGTATCCATGGACTTTTCCATGCAAGCCTAGCCCATTCCAAATAAGCTTTAGCCCACACTATATAAATATAGAAGCCCATATTTAATTAGTAATATCTTTGATCTCTAAATTAATCCTAGATTAATTATAGATCACTACTAATTAAATAATAAGATCTTATATTAATATATTAGAACTTATAATATATTAATAAATCATAACTTGTACTATTCTCAAATATTATCCATAAATTGTTCGGGTGATGTGTAACCCAAATGGACCATGCCGGGTCGGGTCAAGTACATACCAAATATAGTTATGAACTTAGACACTATATCCAACAGTTCTTTTTATGCACGCTCATGGTTTAACGAATTCTATGACTTTTGTTTAGATCGCTAAGTCTAAATGTCAATCTAATGTAAATTCACTTGTTACGTCATTCAGCGTCGTGTTGGTTCTATCGCGAAACTTCGACAGGTCATAACTTCTTCGTTATAACTCGAATTTCGGCGTTCTTTATATGCACGGAAACCTTATGACATACACTACAACTTAGTCGAGATTATTCATTCTAAATAATCTTCTATAAAAAAGTCGTTTTTTATGCTTATCGTCTCTAATTTGACTAGCCCTAATCTATGGGCGTTACAATTATCTTCCCCTTAGGATGATTACGTCCCGGAATAATCAACGAAACAGGGCTTGAATAATGATTCCATACGTTAACTTTCCATCCTAATTAATAACTGTGATGTTAAATCTTACATCTGCTCTTCATACTATGTTGGACTTCTAACTCTAACCTTCAATTTATAAAATAAATCCTTATGGTGGACTCCTTCTTCTTCTTAGGATAAATACATTCATTTATCTATTATAACAAACCGATGGGTCATGTCCTGATGACCCTCATCGTATGATGCAACGCTTAGACTCAAGTCTCATAGAGTCAAATTTCGGAATGGAATATACCTTCCTTCATATTTTAATATGATATAATCACAGTTTTACATGTATTGTTTCTAGCTACAAGCTTCCTTAACAACAAGCGCGATGCTATCGATCGCATTGATTTCAATCTTATAACTTCAGTCAGATGCTACCTCGAAATTGGTTCTGTGAACCACGTAACAAACTCGTCGTAGTCGGACTTAATTTGATATGGCCGCTAAGGTCAAAATATCAATCATCTTCTTAGTCACTACTGAAACAATGGTAATGACATACTTGAATGAAACGAGATCAATCACTACCTTCTTGGTAACCTTGTGACATTCCCTGATCCAAGTGTGAGTCCTGTGCTTCCGGTAGTATATGCATCTACTACCTTTCCCACCTACTAATACTCGTCCCAAGTATTGTCCCGCGGTCGACCAAGTCACCATACAAGAAAATCATAAAACAATTTAACACATACGAATGTGTCCAAGTAATCATAAACAATTTCCCTAAACTCTACTAGGACTTCTTCATTTCTCAATCGTCACTCATCAACTCTACTTCAACTCGATTGGTGATAGAAATACCAGATGATGAGACAACTTCAAGAATTTCACCAATCGTTCCATGATCCTGCCAATCAAAGGTGTACTTTAGATGTACCATACTCCTTTAAACGTACTGTTATTTTATAAGACTCTTTAAAGGCAAGATACCACTCCTAATATATCTTCTGATATGTGTCATTCACTATCATAAGCCTTTTCATTTCTTCCATTTACTCAATTCCCTACGTGTCTTCACCGTGACCTTTCGTACACATAAGCAGACGTTCGATGTACCAAGTGATAATTTAAGATAAGAAAGCTTTAATTACGATAAACGTATAAATCTCCTTACCACCTCGAAACGTTTACATGCTAGTTCTAATATCGGAGTCATACGCTTAGAATCCTAAACACATAAGGTTTCCAGATCCGGTCGGCAACAGACCATAGATCCGAACAAATAATATCATGAATATAGCTATCACACAAAACATTTAGCACATAAAATCATTTTAGGCATCATTCCTAAAATAAAATAGCGCTTGTGTCAATTTAGGTGTACTACCTAACATATTTTAGACACACTCCTCACAATCATTACTTAGCATTCTAAGTTTAAGTATAAAAATTTCCTACCAATTCCTAGTTCGCTTAAACTAATGATCTGATACCAACTGTGACATCACCAATTTCACGGCCAGAAAATACCGATTTGTTTATGCTTCATTTTAAAATCAGAGTTATCTTTTAAAGAAAACAGTTGCGGAATTTGTCCCAAAAACAAAATAAGATAACCATTTATCAAACTTTCTCAAAAAGAATGTATTTTTTTTAAATAAACAATAAAACCTCGGGATGTCTCGTTCCGATACAAACACATAAGAATAAACAGAACTTGCATTTATTTACACTACTGATTTACATCTCCTTTAATCTCTCAGTGAAATATGTCTTCGTATTGATACCTATGATACAAAGAAAACTGAGTGGGTCAGGCTTGGGAGCCTGGTGAGCATATACGATTTTCGACCCACAATAATAGAATTATTATATTCAACCATCAAACAATCAACCCAATTACCCATCCCCATTATCTTGTTTATTTCTCAAGGTTTTACCCTAAGAATTCAACTATCATTCATTCATTTATTCTAAAGGATTGACCTAAGGAATTGACACAAAATCCATTGCTACATAAGGCACATCTACCAACATCCTCCTTTAAGCACCTCTGCCAGGATTACGTCATACACTATGAGGCACGACTGCCAGGTTTATGACATTGTCTTTTGGGCGCATCTGCCAACATTATCCTATAAGCGCATCCGCTAGGATTATACTATAAGCACATCTACTAGTATTATGACATTCTCTATTTGGTGCATCTACCAATATTATTCTCAAGCGCATCTGCTAGTATTATGACATTTTTTACTTGGTGCATCTGCCAATATCATTTTTTATCATCTTACATACCTCATCATTTTATCACATACTAACTATCTCATCTACCCATGTTCTACCCAACATATTAGTAGATATAAAATACATATACATTTTACCTCATTTAAAAACCGTATAAAACATCTATTCCACACTTATCTCAAATAAACAACAATATATAAACACATAGCATGTATTTCATAGCAAATACTTCATATTTATGTGTTAGAAGAAAGTAACCACACACTCACACATATAAACAACAATATATATACACATAGCACGTATTTTATAAAATACATCATATCTATGTGTAGGACGAAAGTGACTATACACTCACTTGATCAAAAGATGATCGGACAGCACTACGACTTGTAGAAGTAGTATTATTGGGTAGTTCTGGAAGATCTTAACAAAAACTGGGCTCCTCGCGGGTAGGGCTTCAGCTTAGGAATCTCACTTCTCGGGATCTTTGAGACTTCGGAACTCGCTTCAGGGCTCGGGAATGATACTGGGGCTTTGGGATATAATTGGCACCCAAACGAGGCAAAAACTAGAAAGAAATGAAGAAAAATGGCAAAAGAATCGGCTGATCTCGGTTTCTGTTTATAGGCTGCCTTTTCTGGGATTACGCTGGGCGTAATTTCGGAGTACGATGGACGTAATCTTCGGATAAGATTTGGTACGCGTGCCACGATCTTCAAAAATTCATAACTTTCGCGTACGAACTCCGTTTTTGACGTTGTTTATATCCACGCGTAGGTGAGATTTTGCTCTACAACTTTCATTTAGACTCCGTGGCTAATTTTGACTTTATTTTTATTATATTATTTTTAGTAGGCCGGGATAGCAAAACTCCGTTATAAATTCATAACTTCTTCATCCGACATCCGTTTCCGTCTGTCTTTTTACCGTTGGACAACTATCAACAAGATCTTCGATTCTTGGTTAGATTGTTTCAGCTAAAAACCGCTCGATCTCAAATTGAGTATTCGGGCTGCATACCGCTAAGTCGAAACTTAGAAAAATCGCAACTTACTCATCCGAAGTCAGATTCGGACGTTCTTTATATGCACGCTCATGGTTTAACGAATTTTACCACTTTTGTTTAGATCGCTAAGGCTAAATGTCAATCTAACGTAAATTCACTTTTCACGTCATTCAACGTCGTATTGGTTCTGTCGTGAAACTTCGACAGGTCATAACTTCTTCAGTATAACTCGGATTTCGAAGTGCTTTATATGCACGGAAACCTTGTGACATACTCTACAACTTAGTTAAGATTATTAATTCTAAATAATCTGCTAACAAAAAGTTGTTTTTGACGCTTATCGTCTCTAAATTGACTAGCCCTAATCTACGGGCGTTACATATTGCATGCTGAGAAAAATGGCTGAGAAAAGAGATGGTGAAGATGATGATGAATATTATATGTGTAAGCTAGAAGAAATCAAGAAAAAGAAGGCAACTAACAATGCTAAAAGTTCTATGAATGCCTTGATTACGCATGAGAATGTAGAGGAAGATGAGTTCGGTGGTGTTGAAGTGTGCTCAACTGACTCCGAAGATGAAGAAGTGAGAAAACCCACTCATGGGAACGCTTATGTGGCAAAGGAATTAGGTTTGGCTGGAAAGTGCTTAATGGTCACCGCTGGATTATCAACCGAAAGTGAAAATGAGGAACCAAACCTTACTGAAAATAAGTGTTTTGTGGCTAAACCTGTCAGTGAGAAGATCAACGACTGCGATCGTTTTGATCAAAAAGGTACAATCCATCCTTGAATCACTTAAAGTTCCATTAATAAATTATGAAGAAGAATTAAATGAATTAAATTTTAAATTTTCTAACTTAAGTGGTAGTCTCATGCAAACTCGCTTAACGAATTCTAACCTAACTGACCAACTCAACAGGTTGTCTTTAAAGAGTGAGGAGAGAAGGATGTGGATTGAGCTGAAGGAGTCGGAGTTAATTAGGGCTAGGGATGAATGTATTTATATGCTAAGAGGCAATTTGAAGTATTTAAAACAAATAAATGTTTTTTGTTTAATAGCTAAGTGTTTATACACAAATATTGCTCAATTTCATTTAAGTTGTGAAATAGGAAAGAAAGATCATAAGATGATTTTTCCCTTCCTTGAATTTAAGGAGGATGAGATCATAGCAGAATGTGAATCAGAAGTGTCATCAGAAGAGACATCCGTGTCTTACTAATTTGGACCGGACAAAATAGAAACCTTCATTCACTCTAAGGAACATAAATGTATGCTAAAAGATATGTTAGATGAAAATGATAGGTTGAAAATATAGTAAGACACTATTTTTGACATGTCCAATGCTAAATTAACTTCAGAAAATAAAATGAACTTAGATAATGCGTATGAATTTGATGAGGAAAGTGAGATGAGTGAAATCTCGGCAGAAGATGCTGTTGATTGCTCAGCGTTTATGAAGAGCAAAACCAAGATTGAGAAACCCCTCATTTCATAAAATTTGGTTAAATTTGCTCACATGTCAAAAGACAAGCCACAAAAACTCAAGGAAAAGGATTTGGTTTATCAAAAGGTTCAGACGGTGCCGAATCAGGTGTATGCAGCTAAAGAAGTCACTACAAGACAAACGGTAGAATTAAGAGTCTGGTGGAAAAAGACAATGCTGAAGGGTGCGGCGATTACTTCTGGTCTACCCCTATTAACAATGCAGACGAAACCGTACGCTTGTCAGAGCAAACTTCGTGGAGGGTTAAAGGAGGATAGGTTGCTGAACCCATCAACAAACCCTCAAGCTTCGATAAACCAAACACAAGTGGAACTAAAGAAATTCTTGAAGAACCAATGACAAAACCAAATGCTCTAACAAATACAACCGAAAAGCAAAAGCAGAAACCAAAGGCTAGCTTCAATATCCACAAGTCACAGAAGGAATTAGTAGAATAGAAATGCTTAAGAAACCAAACATATGCAAAGAACTTGAATGAGCGAAAACATCACTGGGAATCTCAAAAACCCAACTACATACCTCATAAGAAAGTGTCAACGGATAAGGGAAAGGAAAAAATGGAAGGAAAAGAAACTTTCAGCCCAAATTCTTACTACTCCAAATGTCTGAACCGAACATCAACTCTCGGTTCCCATCCTAACGCTCAGAACTGAAAGTCTATCTTCGGTCCTTACAACGGCCCACATAACTGAAAGTCAAGTTTCGGTCCCAACACTAGTTTCAGTTCTTTCAATTCAAAATGCAAAATAAACTCTGTGAAGGACATCAAAGTAAAGGGAAAGCTATCATCAGATTCTGAGTTCAAAGATAAGAAAAGGTCAGCTAACCCTAGGATTCAAAAGAAAATGCCTAAACCAACCAACAACACACCAACTAATGTACCAATCTTAAAACAAGATAAAACTAAAATTAAGGTGTATACCATTAAACGAATAGATCAAACCACTTTTGTAAAAAGAATATTTTTGGTTTATATTTCTTCTACAATTCCTTTTTCTGTGAAAAACTCACCAGGACCCAAGAAGCTTTGGGTTCCTAAATCAGCTTGAATTTGCAGGTGCATTGTGACGAGAAGTTCGATGATAAATGGTATATCGATAGTGGCTGCTTACGTAGATGGCTAGAAGGAAGAAAGAGCTGAGGGAGTTTTGGTCCTTAAAAGATGGTGGGTGTGTAAAGTATGGAAACGACTCTTATGGAACAATCAAGGGATACGGTATGATAACAAATGGAGATTTCTCAATTTGAAAAGTGGCGTATGTGGAAGGATTGCAGCATAACCTCATTAGCGTGTCACAACTAATCGTAGGAACAGGTTTGAAAGTTTCATTTGATGATGAGGGTTTGGAAATTATTAAAAAGCATAAGAAAAAGGTTCTGTTAAAGTCTGATCGCAATGGAGAGATGTATCCCTTGAATCTCAACCCAATAAAAGGAAAACCAGCAATATGTCTGCTATCAAAGGCAAACACAGATGAAAGCTGGTTGTGGCATCGGCGTTTATAGCATCTGAACTTCAAGGACATTAATAAGTTGGTGCTTGGTAACCATGTTCGAGGTCCCCCTCTTCTCATGTTTGACAAGGAACATCTATGTGCACCATGTGAGATGGGCAAACAAAGTAGAAAGAGTCATCCTACGAGAATTAATACAAAGATTGTTGAAGCTCTTGAACTACTGCATATTGACTTCTGTGGACCTTCGGCTATTGAAAGCATCGATGGTAGTAAGTACATACTTGTCATTGTAGATGAATTTCACGTTTCACTTAGGTTTTCTTTCTTAAAAAGAAATCAGAAGCAACTTCAAAGCTGAAGACATTTATTAACCAAGTGGAAGTTCAACTGAAAAAGACAGTGAGAAATGTTAGGAGCGACAATGGGCTGGAATTCAAGAATAAAGACTTTGAGGACTTTCTGGCTGATAAGGGGATAACTCACATCTTTTTGGACCCGTATACACCACAATAGAATGGTATTGTTGAAAGGTGAAATCGTTCTTTATGTGAGGCAGCCAGAGCCATGCTCAGTTTCGCTTCTCTTCCATTATACTTCTAGGTTGATGCTGTTACAACTGCATGCTACACTCAGACCTGATCCTTTCTTAACAAAAGATTCTCAATCACTCCATATGAGATTTTAAATAATTGAAAGCCCAATGTCAAATTTTTCCATGTGTTCGGCTTAAGATGTTTCATCCTAAACTCCAAGAAGAGCCGAAACAAGTTTGACGTTAAGCTGATGAGAGCATATTTCTTGGTTATTCACTCTCCTCAAAAGCTTATAGAGTTTTGAATAAACGATCTAAACGGATTGAAGAAACTTATGACGTCACCTTTGATGACAATTACATTAAGAAAGTTCAAAGGAGTGAAAGTGACTTAGGGGAAATTTTTCCTACATTAGGACAAGTATCGATTCCAATATCCAACTTGTTCGAAGATTACATTTGGTAATTCGACGAATCTGAGAAAGCAGCGCACTCAGAAGCAAAAGTAGCAGATAATAAAATTGATAATCTCCAAAAGATCATCGATGATGCTGCAAAGGAAATGGAAAGTGAAATTCCTAAACCTGCAAGTGCTTAATCCTTTACTGACTCACAAATCAACGGCTCAACATTCAAGGGGGAGAGTTCGTCCGCACCAAAGACAACCAATGTATCTTTCGAGGGGGAGAATTCTATGTCGTTCCCAACTAATTAAGGTAGGTTTGAGGGGGACAATCCAACTCTCTCAGAGGATGCAACCTTCGACGCTGCCACAGGTTACGCTTCACCAATCAAGGGGGAGAAAGAAAAGGCAACTAACGAAGGCAAGAGTGATCAATCAGAATTTGAAGAAGAAGTGAATGTTGAATTGGATCCATCTTATGACCCAAATTATCCTCTGTTAGTGAAATGGACCAAGGATCATCCTAAAGAACAAATTATTGGTGAATCCTCTGAGAAAGTTCTTACTCGTTCTCAATTAAAAGCGAAACAAACTGCATTATTCTCTAAAGTTGAGTTCTGTATATTTAATTCGTTTATCTCCAAAATCGAATCGAAAACAGTAAATGTTGTACTTGATCATTCTTATTGGGTTCAAGAAATGCAAGATGAGCTCCATGAGTTCGAACGTAACTGAGTTTAGAGGTTGATTCACACACCAAAGGATGCTTATGTGTTCGACTAGAAATGGGTCTTTCGAAACAAATTGGACAAAGAGGGGAACGTCATTCGCAACAAGGCTCAGTTGTGTTAAAAGGATATTGCCAAGAGGAAGGAATAGATTATGAGGAAACCTTCACTCCAGTAGAAAGGTTGGAATTAGTTAGCATATTCCTAGCATATGTTGCCCATAAAAACTTCGAAGTTTTCCAAATGGATGTCAAATGTGATTTCTTGAATGGAGAACTAGAAGAAACAACGTATGTTGAGCAACCTCCCATGTGACAACCCGAAATCTATTCCGTCAGTTTTAACCTTTTTCCGTTAAAAAGCTTCGTTTTATTTAACTGTCCGTTAACCTTTTGAAATAGGTTAATTATATGGGGACTTTTATAATGACTTGGTAAGGGTCGAAACAAATTAAAAACACCCACAAAATGCCCTTAAAAATGTCTAGTTACAACCAAGCCAAAATTTGACCGTTTAATCGGGTGCGACCAAAAAAGCCCCGTTTAACGGCAGTATCGGGTAGATTTCCACTGAGCCCCAACTCCAACCCCTATATAAGGGAGAGTCAACTTCATTTCAACCTTTTTCACTCTCTCTACAACTTAGTTTCTAGCCAAAAATCGTGAGTTTCGAGCCCCAATCGAGTAAGCCACCTATCCTAACTTGTTATATAGCTTATCTAGCCTACAAATTCGAGTTTAAAACATAAAATAGGGACAAAATTGATGTGTTTACGGCCCAAGAACACTCTTGGACCGTAAACACCATATAATGGGGTTTTTAAGCCCCAAAACCCCTCCAAATTGCCCCTAAGGCTTAGATATGACTTTCAGGCTTACATATTCGGACTTAGAACACCTTGCAACGAGTTTTTGAAGAGTAAACATGAGTTTACTACCCAAGAACATGCTTGGGCCGTAAACTCCTCTTCATGGGGAGTAAACTCAAAATTTTGTGCTAGAAATGCCCCAAAAACACTCCCAAACCACCCTTAGACTTCATACATAATTTAGGGACTTTCTATTTCGGGTTTAGAACATTTAAACACAATAAAATGAAGGGAAAAAACGAGTTTACGGCCTAGACATGTTTCAAGGCCGTAAACACCCCAAAACATGCTAAAATGATAGTTTTAAATCCCCCAAATGGCCTCACATTTCATTATAAATTGCTAGCAAGGTATTAGGGGCTTGAAACTTCAATAAACTCAACGAATGAGAGTTTACGGCCGCAAACTCCCTTAGGAATTGTCCCTGGGCCGTAAACTCCATTAAGGTACCCTTAAAGACCTTAAACCCACTCATACTATATAGTTTTGGACCTAGAATAATTCCATGAACAAGTTAGAAGCCTTAAAACACACTAGATCCCCTCACCATGAGTTTACGGCCGAAAACTCATGGTGAGTAGTCCCTGGGATGTAAACTAAGTGATAAGAGTTTACTCTCGGAGAGTAAACTCCATTCCTAAGCCATACACACCTTTAGATGCTACCCGGGACACCCCAAACACTTAACCAAAGTGTTTTCCGCTCCTTTGAGCGCGTATACTTCTTTAATTAGTATTAAATATAGTAATTGTATGTGAACATATGTTATCATTTGTTAAATAGGTAATTGAGTGTGTTCGAGTCGTTACGTGACACCGAACACGCAACCGGCACCCTCGTCGGACCTACTTACACCAGGTGAGTTCATACCCCTGAATGAACCTTTTAAATGTTTTTACATGTTTTATAGGGGGGGAGTACAAGTTAAACATGCTAGTTATCATATCAATCACATGTGATTGATAACCCGCACGCACGAGATTTTACCACATTGTACACTGTTTTACCGAGTAGGATACTATAATGGTTTTCAAAAAGGTTTTCAATTGATTCAAAACTCTTACTTGTACTGTTGTATCTAAAATCATTTCAAACTAGTTTATAAAGGTTCCAAAGATTTCTACAGGTTTTCAAACTTATTTTACCAAAGAATATCAAAATGTGATTTTCCCTAAGTATAAAGGTGTTTCAAGGTTTTCGTCAAATATCTCTTCCAAGTCGTATACTCATACTTGTTAGTTACCGCTGTTTCGCTTTCACTTATTGTAAACTCCTACTTGATAACGCTTTCACTTCTTAATATGCTTATACCTATTATCGCATCTAGTTCGCTTATACTTGTAGTCACTTGTACTTGTTAGATGCTTCTACTTCATCAGTGGTCGATTCCACTTCGTGATACACTTATACTTGGTGCACTTATACTTTACGATTCAGTTATTCCACAATATTCGCTCACACCGTATGATTTAGTTATTCCACACTATTCACGCACATTGTATGATTTAGTTATTCCACACTATTAGCTCACACTGTATGATTTAGTTATTCCACACCATTCGCTCACACTGTATGATTTAGTTATTCCACACTATTCGCTCACACTATACATTATACATCACGATTCCGTTATTCCACACTGTACGCTTACACACCGCGACCCAGTTATACATCACGATGCGTCCCCACTTGTTACACACTCAATCGTAGTTAGATGTATGTTTGTACTTGTATAGGTGCATATAAATAATGATTGAAGGACTTAGGAAGGTTTGTCCGCCCTATTTCCTTTTCTTCATTGAGATATGGTCTGTGTAACAGCCCGGATCCCCAGGTAGCTCCATTTCCTTATATTTTTGGCATTCTGTGAGGGGACTCGGCGAGTTAGTGGTTGAACTCGTCGAGTCGGGTCGCGGTTTTTAGCGGGGGTTCGCGTCCGGACTCGGCGAGTCCAAGGGATGGACTCGATGAGTCCGTGCTGTTTAATGAAACCCTAATTCCCCGGCCCTAAGCTCTATTTAAAGGACCTTATGGCCCTCATATGCGGCCACCTTGAACCCTAAGAGCCTCCATACGTCTGTAAGCCCTTGTGTGTGTGTGTTTGAAGGCCTCTTGTTCTTCATTTTGTGTGTTGGTGCAAGGAAAGGAGGGAGAGGAGCAAGCTTGAAGTGTTGGGGAGCTTAGATCTGTTGCCATTTCATCAAGGGGGTCTTCTTGAGGTAACTTTCTGAGCCAATCTTCGTGTTTTGTGTTGATGGGCCAAATCTAGGGTTTCTTCTTGCCTTTCTTGGCTTGAATAAGAAGTATGAGAGGTCCCATGGAGACATGGAACCTAGATCTGGACTTTAGCAGGTCCAGGAGACCCCTTATGACAAGCTTTATGCCCATTCATTTGAGTTAGAAGCTATACTTGCCATATTGAAGGTTGTTTCTTCAAAATAAGCCTTGTATGCATTGCATGGCAACCAAGATTGAGACTTTACGTGACAAATAAGCTTGGGAAGGCCAGATCTATGTATTTATGGAACGGATCTGACCGCAAGAGCCAGTTTTAGCTGGTGCATGGCATGGACTCGCCGAGTCTGAAGAACAGACTCGACGAGTCACTTGAAGATTGTCCTTGAGACCATCTTGTGTGTAGACTGGACCGAGTTGTGAGCGACTCAGTGAGTCGCAGAGAGTTGGAAAGGTTTTGACAGGTGGACGAGTTAGGATGGGACTCGCCGAGTTGGCCTTAGACTCGGCGAGTTGAGTCGCGGTGACCCTGCGATTCAGGCCCAGGTGGAACTCGTCGAGTCAGGGGAGTACTCGACGAGTCAAAGGGAAAATTCTTGAGAGTTGGTAAAAACGCGTAGACTCGCCGAGTCACTATTGTGCACTCGCCGAGTCTAGTCCAAATTAACCAAAGACTGCTGACCGGGTCAACCGGTGTTGACTTGAGTTGAATGGTCCACCTTAGTGGTACAAGTAATAATTATAGATTTATATATATATATCGTAGGAGGATTTCAGCTCGAGGGTTCGAGCCCGAGTGATTCCAGGATTTACGGGTAGCAGCTTAGCAAGGCATACGAGGTGAGTCTTCTCACTATACTGTAACCGGAAGGGTTTTGACTATGTGACCGGAAGGTCGATTATGATACGGAATATATGCTTTATGTGTGTTAAGTTATTTGCTATATGTGACATGTATGATATGTTTGATATGGGCCGGAAGGCGTGGTCATATGGACTGTGAAGGTTGATGTGGGTAGGACCGGAAGGTTTACCCAGTCGGGACAGAAGTCCCCTGAAATACATGGACCGGAAGGTCAAGGCCTGGAAAGGCGTATGTGCGTATGTTGTATTTTGGGAACTCACTAAGCTTTATGCTTACAGTTGTTGCTTATGTGTTTCAGGTGCGAGTGAGGACCGTGGGAAGGCGCCAGCGTGATCGTACACACACTCGGGGAAAACTATTTTATCTTTTGTTATGTAATCGTTGGAGACTACAACGTTATTTTGGAAATCTAAATTTATTGCTCATGTCTTAATGGTTGTAAAAATGAAATTTTTCGGTTGAAAATTTTATGACGTTACAAGTTGGTATCAGAGCCTTAGTTTGAGGGATTCGGGTACACCTTCGGGTGTAACTGGACTCAAACCGGGGATTGGAGAAAATTGTTTTTACAAAAAAATTTAATTTAAATAATCAAAATTTAAATTTTGAAATGTGAGACAACCGAAGAAGAAAAAGTGTGTACGGTCAGCTAGCGCCCGAACGGTAAAAATCCCCAAAATACCCTTATTATATGTGTTACGATTTATGATATGATATGATACGCATGCTAGCAGACCAGGTATACATATTAGGGCTAAAGTGGCCTGATTTTGTGATGCCTTAGTCTAGGGAAAACTTGCTTCTTTGGGGTGCTCGAGAGCGAGTGAGTAACAAGAGTATGAAAAGAATAGAGTGCTCAGGATTCGAGGTTGGGGAGGATGACTTGGGTGAATACCGACGCGGTGTAACTGGCAGTATTGGGCCCGTACTGCCAAGGACACCGGGTCAGTAGGTAGCCAAGTGGGAACCCCTGAGTATCGAAAACTGAGCAGGGCTGCGTTATCGAGTGCCATTTTTGCCCGATAGGGTCTCTGATATTCTTTTGTTGTATTTCAGAGACATCATGGTTGGACCACGACACAGACCTGGCACGAGTGGGGTGACTGACGAGGAGCTCCGTCAGATGATCCATGAGGAGGTAGCTGCAGCGATCCGGGCCGAGATTCCGGAAATGTTTGGGTCTATCAAGACCACGCTGATGGAGACGTTTGATGAGCGGTATGCCGCGTTGTCTGAGGCTGCCGCTGCTGCAGCTACCGCAGCTGTGGCTGCTGCCAGGCCACAGGGGGGTGACTCGTTGCTGTTCCGGGAGTTTAGCAACACGAAGCCACCAGAGTTTGACGGGACTCAGGATCCGATTGCTGCAATGAGGTGGATTGCCGATATTGAGGGATGCTTCTATACTTGTTCATGTCCGGAGCATCTGAGGGTACGGTTCGCCCTGAACCAGCTCCGCCTGGGAGCGAAGGATTGGTGGAAGTTCGTGACGGCGAACTTCACTCTCGCGGAAGTTTCAGCCTTGACTTGGGAGAGATTTACTACTATGTTCAGAGACGAGTATGTTCCCCCGGTAGAGAGGGAACGGTTGGTTCAGGAGTTCTTGACCCTCAAGCAGGGTAATGATTCGGTTGCAGTAATCACGCGGAAGTTTCATGAGAGGGCGATGTTCTGCCCCGAGCAGGTGTCCACGGAGCAGGCTCGGATGAGCTGGTATTTGGGAGTGTTGAGGAGAGACATCCGAGAGTTCGTATCGAACTCATCATATCAGACTTTTGCTGAGCTTCAGGCGAATGCCAGGAAGCGGGAGATCGAGTTGGAGACCCAGGCCAGGGAGGAGGCCGAGTCTCAGCGGATGGATCGGCGGCCGACGCAGTCGCAGCCGGCAGCTAAGCGGACCAAGTCCGCTGATTTGAGATCCGGAGGACAGAAGAGCCGTACCTGTGGGAAGTGCGGCAAGGGTCATGAGGGGGCGTGTCGATTGGGTGCTTGCTACAAGTGTGGCAAGGAGGGGCACATTGCGAGGGATTGCCCCAAGGGATTTATGGTCTGTTTCCATTGCAACCAGACTGGCCATCGGAAGGCCGAGTGCCCCCAGCTTCGCCAGGGATCTTCGCCTGCTGTCAGGGTTCCTGAGGTTCGGCCAGTGAAGACCGAGGCCCCGAAGGCTCGTGGGAGAGCTTTCCAGTTGACTGCGGAAGAGGTCCGCGCGGTGCCTGATGTAGTGGCCGGTATGTATTCTTTCACGTATTTACATTTATGCTGAGACATTATGCTTATATTCCTATATGCGTAGGTACTTTTCTTGTGAATCATGTGCCTGCTTTGGTATTGTTCGACTCAGGTGTGAGTCGGTCCTTTGTTTCGCTGGCCTTTAGCCAGTACATCGATATCGATCGGGAGACGATGAGTCGTCCCCTGCGAGTTGCTATAGCAAACGAGAGAGCAGTATACGCCACCGAGGTGATTCGAGGATGCGTACTCGAGATTTTTGGGGTCGAGTTTCCTATAGACTTAGTCCCTATAGCTATGGGGGATGTTTGCATTATCGTGGGCATGGATTGGTTGAGTAAGTTTGGAGCTGTCATTGACTGCGAAAGACAGCTGGTGATGATTAGAGACCCTAGTGGGGGAGTGCTCACGGTTTATGGCGAAGGGACCCGGTGTGGGTCAGCATTTTGTTCGGCGGCCAGGGCAAGGCAGAGTTTGCAGCAGGGCTGTGATGGATTCATAGCCTATGTGATGGATACTCGTGTGACCGCGGAGAGGCCCAATTCGATTGATGACGTTCCGGTTGTACGCGAGTTTGCGGATGTGTTCCCCGAGGAGTTACCAGGCGTGCCTCCGGAGAGGCAGGTGGAGTTTCGTATCGATTTGGTTCCGGGGGCGGCGCCCATCGCCAAGGCGCCTTACCGTCTCGCTCCACCGGAGATGCTGGAATTATCCTCGCAGCTTCAGGAGCTGTTGGGGAAGGGATTCATTCGACCCAGTAGCTCGCCTTGGGGAGCGCCGATTTTGTTCGTCAAAAAGAAGGATGGTTCACATCGGATGTGTATCGATTATCGGGAGTTAAACAAGTTGACGATTAAGAACCGGTACCCGTTACCTAGGATCGACGATCTATTCGATCAGTTGCAGGGGGCATCTTGGTTTTCCAAGATTGACTTGAGGTCGGGATATCATCAGATGAGGGTTCGCGAGGAGGATATCCAAAAGACTGCCTTCAGGACTCGTTATGGGCATTATGAGTTTGTAGTGATGCCTTTTGGGCTCACCAATGCCCCGGCTGCATTCATGGATCTCATGAACAGGGTGTGCCGACCGATGCTGGATTGGTCGGTGATCGTATTCATCGATGATATCTTGGTATATTCGAAGACTAGGGACCAGCATGAGGAGCATTTGCGGGAGATTCTTCGGGTTTTGAGATCGGAGAGGCTGTATGCCAAGTTCTCCAAGTGTGATTTCTGGTTGCGAGAGGTCCAATTCCTCGGGCATCTTGTGAACCAGAAAGGGATATTGGTCGACCCGGCCAAGATTGAGGCGGTGCTGAGGTGGGAGGTGCCGAGATCGCCCACCGAAATCAGGAGTTTTCTGGGTTTGGCTGGTTATTACCGCAGATTTATCAAGGATTTCTCCAAGATCGCTGTGCCACTTACTAGGATGACCCGGAAGGGTGTTGCGTTTTCATGGGGACCGGAGCAGCAGTCTTCGTTTGAGACGCTTCGTCAGAAATTGTGCGAGGCTCCAGTGCTTGCACTCCCGGAAGGGATGGAGGACTTTGTGGTATATTGTGATGCCTCTATATCGGGTTTGGGGGCGGTACTTATGCAGAGGGGTCATGTGATAGCGTACGCTTCGAGGCAGTTGAAGCCTCATGAGTCGAGATATCCCACGCACGACCTGGAATTGGGGGCGGTGGTGTTTGCCCTCAAAATCTGGCGACACTACTTGTACGGGGTTCGGTGTACGATTTACACGGACCATAAGAGCTTGAAATACTTGATGGATCAGCCAAATTTGAATATGCGTCAGAGGAGGTGGTTGGATGTGGTGAAGGATTACGATTGTGAGATCCTGTACCACCCGGGCAAGGCTAATGTGGTAGCCGACGCTTTGAGCCGTAGGGCGGATAGCGCCCCGATCCGAGACATTTGTATGAGGTTGACGGTTTTGACCCCGATTCTGGACATTATTCGAGGGGCTCAGATGGAGGCTGCAAAGCCGGAACACCAGAACAAGGAACGGGTGGTGGGTCAGGTACCAAGATTTGTTACGGATGGTCGGGGGCTTATGACTTTTCAGGGGCGGATTTGGGTGCCGTTTGTGGGCGGTGCGCGCACTACTTTGATGGAGGAGGCACATCGATCGAAATTCTCGATTCATCCTGGTGCTACGAAAATGTATTTGGATCTCAAGAAGGAGTACTGGTGGCCATGTATGAAAAAGGAAGTCGCTTGGTTCGTCGAGAGGTGCTTGACTTGTCGGCAGGTCAAGGCCGAACATCAGCGACCGCACGGTAAGCTGCAACCGCTAGAGATTCCCGAATGGAAGTGGGAACAAATCTCTATGGATTTCATTACCAAGTTACCGCGAACGGCGAGAGGAGTCGATGCGATTTGGGTAATTCTGGATCGACTAACAAAGAGCGCTCATTTCCTAGCTATTAGTGAGAGCTCTTCTGCGGAGAAGTTGGCCGAGTTATATGTGAAGGAAGTAGTATCTCGGCACGGGGTGCCAATCTCGATTATTTCGGACCGCGACGTGCGTTTCACTTCCAGGTTCTGGAAGAAATTCCATGAAGAGTTGGGTACTAGGCTGCATTTCAGTACGGCATATCATCCTCAGACAGACGGCCAGAGTGAGCGGACCATTCAGACGCTCGAGGACATGCTTTGGGCGTGTGTGTTGGATTTCGGAGGGTGCTGGGATACCTATCTACCTCTAGCAGAGTTCTCGTATAACAACAGCCATCATTCGAGCATTGGTATGCCACCCTTTGAGCTGTTGTATGGGCGGAGGTGTCGCACCCCCATCTGTTGGGGTGAGGTGGGACAGCAGCTTATGGGTAGCACGGAGATCGTGCTTCAGACGACCAAGCAAATTCAGATGGTCAGGCAGAGGTTGCTGACCGCTCAGAGCCGGCAGAAAAGTTATGCAGACAGGCGACGGTCCGAGCTTGAGTTCCAGGTTGGTGATCTCGTGCTCCTGAAGGTCTCTCCTTGGAAAGGAGTGATTCGATTCAGGAAGAGGGGCAAGTTGGGGCCACGGTATATTGGTCCTTTTCGTGTGATTGCAAGGGTGGGACGGGTAGCCTACCGTTTAGACTTGCCAGCAGAGTTGGGACAGATTCACGACACTTTCCATGTGTCGCAGCTGCGGAAATGTATAGCCGACGAATCAGCGGTGGTTCCGTTAGGAGATATTCAGGTGGATGCAAGTCTGAATTATGCAGAAAGACCTGTAGCCATCAAAGATCGGAAGACCAAGGTTTTGAGAAACAAGGAGGTGCCCCTGGTATTGGTTCAGTGGTAGCATCGGAAGGGATCAGAGATGACTTGGGAGCCGGAGCGGGAGATGCGGGAGCAGCATCCGGAGCTTTTTGACTAAGCGGGACTTCGAGGGCGAAGTCTTATTCTAGTGGGGGAGATTTGTAACAGCCCGGATCCCCAGGTATCTCCATTTCCTTATATTTTTGGCATTCTGTGAGGGGACTCGGCGAGTTAGTGGTTGAACTCGTCGAGTCGGGTCGCGGTTTTTAGCGGGGGTTCGCGTCCGGACTCGGCGAGTCCAAGGGATGGACTCGACGAGTCCGTGCTGTTTAATGAAACCCTAATTCCCCGGCCCTAAGCTCTATTTAAAGGACCTTATGGCCCTCATATGCAGCCACCTTGAACCCTAAGAGCCTCCATACGTCTGTAAGCCCTTGTGTGTGTGTTTGAAGGCCTCTTGTTCTTCATTTTGTGTGTTGGTGCAAGGAAAGGAGGGAGAGGAGCAAGCTTGAAGTGTTGGGGAGTTTAGATCTGTTGCCATTTCATCAAGGGGGTCTTCTTGAGGTAACTTTCTGAGCCAATCTTCGTGTTTTGTGTTGATGGGCCAAATCTAGGGTTTCTTCTTGCCTTTCTTGGCTTGAATAAGAAGTATGAGAGGTCCCATGGAGACATGGAACCTAGATCTGGACTTTAGCAGGTCCAGGAGACCCCTTATGACAAGCTTTATGCCCATTCATTTGAGTTAGAAGCTATACTTGCCATATTGAAGGTTGTTTCTTCAAAATAAGCCTTGTATGCATTGCATGGCAACCAAGATTGAGACTTTACGTGACAAATAAGCTTGGGAAGGCCAGATCTATGTATTCATGGAACGGATCTGACCGCAAGAGCCAGTTTTAGCTGGTGCATGGCATGGACTCGCCGAGTCTGAAGAACAGACTCGACGAGTCACTTGAAGATTGTCCTTGAGACCATCTTGTGTGTAGACTGGACCGAGTTGTGAGCGACTCAGTGAGTCGCAGAGAGTTGGAAAGGTTTTGACAGGTGGACGAGTCAGGATGGGACTCGCCGAGTTGGCCTTAGACTCGGCGAGTTGAGTCTCGGTGACCCTGCGATTCAGGCCCAGGTGGAACTCGTCGAGTCAGGGGAGTACTCGACGAGTCAAAGGGAAAATTCTTGAGAGTTGGTAAAAACGCGTAGACTCGCCGAGTCACTATTGTGCACTCGCCGAGTCTAGTCCAAATTAACCAAAGACTGCTGACCGGGTCAACCGGTGTTGACTTGAGTTGAATGGTCCACCTTAGTGGTACAAGTAATAATTATAGATTTATATATATATATATATATATCGTAGGAGGATTTCAGCTCGAGGGTTCGAGCCCGAGTGATTCCAGGATTTACGGGTAGCAGCTTAGCAAGGCATACGAGGTGAGTCTTCTCACTATACTGTAACCGGAAGGGTTTTGACTATGTGACCGGAAGGTCGATTATGATACGGAATATATGCTTTATGTGTGTTAAGTTATTTGCTCTATGTGACATGTATGATATGTTTGATATGGGCCGGAAGGCGTGGTCATATGGACTGTGAAGGTTGATGTGGGTAGGACCGGAAGGTTTACCCAATCGGGACGGAAGTCCCCTGAAATACATGGACCGGAAGGTCAAGGCCTGGAAAGGCGTATGTGCGTATGTTGTATTTTGGGAACTCACTTAGCTTTATGCTTACAGTTGTTGCTTATGTGTTTCAGGTGCGAGTGAGGACCGTGGGAAGGCGCCAGCGTGATCGTACACACACTCGGGGAAAACTATTTTATCTTTTGTTATGTAATCGTTGGAGACTACAACGTTATTTTGGAAATCTAAATTTATTGCTCATGTCTTAATGGTTGTAAAAATGAAATTTTTCGGTTGAAAATTTTATGACGTTACAGTCTGGCGGGATCGGATGGCCGTCCGAAGGTCGTTTGGTTCATTTGTTGTATGTTATGTATACGAGCATAGACATATAAGTTTACATTAGTCAGTTCAGTTATGAGTCTCTACTTCTAGTTCAACACTTATATCGGAAACACACTACCCACTATTTGGGATGCATCTTCGGGACACGGCCTTCTCCTTCGTCTAGTTGGTAACCAGACTCTCCTGTAGGGAGAGCGGACATTGTGTGTATAGATCTATACGGGATTGACACCCCCGCACCCTGACTGCTAGCTACACTCCACGACCCACGAAGCCAAGGGGTGATAAATGTCATAATTTATAGACGCTTGTAGGGTGTCAGGTACTCTAGTGTCAGTTGGTATGGTTACGAGTATCCCAGGTTGCCTTATAATTCATGGCCTTAAGGTAACGGTATTTCACCAGCAATTTACACTGTATGCTGGTAACTCATTTAAAGAGTCACATTGTTTTGACCTTGCAAGATGTATCTTTCATTTGATACTGTCTGTGGTCTGTATTTTCTGTTTTGACCTTGCAAGATGTATCTTTCATTTGATACTGCCTGTGGTCTGTATTCTCTGTTTTAACCTTGCAAGATGTATCTTTCATTTGATATTGTCTGCGGTTTGTATTCACTGTTTTAGACCTTACCAGTTGTACCTTTCATTTGGAACCTTCTGGGGTCTGTGTCTCCATTTGTTAGATGGAACCAGGCGTGTCGTTCGTTTGATACTCTCCTAGAGTCTATGAGCCCTTTGCCTTAGTCAGCAGTCCTCACTACTGAGGTATATGTTATTTCCCTGACTTTTCTTCCTTCCTTTAATAGTCAAATTCAATATTTTGATAATGATAGCGATTAAGGGAAAACTACTTTTTACTACATAACTCCGTCCAGTCTTGGTAGAAGGCTGCTTTTATTAAAGAAAATATACGATTTTCTGGAAGGAACTCTAATACACTGTAAACTCTTAAACTACTACATTATAAGGTTATTTGAATAAAATGTCACTAATTAATTATGAACTCACAAGGATTTGTAAAAATGCTGATACTCGCTTTTCAAATAACTTGTATTCTCAGGTTAGCATTAGACAGGTACATCCCCGGAGCTGTTGATGAAGATAGCTTAGTACCATGTTGTTCTTATTACATTTTTCTGTATTACTTTGATACACTGTTATGTAAATTATGTAAAACAATTACTATTAATGCAATGTTTTGTTGTACTTTGATTACTATAATGCATGTGTTGTGATACTTGACATGATGTCATCCACCCCAGAACGTTTCCGTCGTTCCGGTTTTGGGGTGTGACAGATTGGTATCAGAGCATTGTTTATAGTGAGCTAAGTATATCAATTCATAAAAGATATACAGCCTATAAATACAAAAAGGGATAAAACACTCTGACCAAGAATTATAGTATAAAATATAACCATATTTTACCAAAGTATAATATCATCCAGAATCTAAACACTTGAACACAAGTATCACAAGAAGAACAATAATAAAAGTCTTCGGATGTTGAGCACTACAGTCAGACCTGGGCAGTTATGTAATCATACGCTGGAATAAATGTAACCTGATCAACTACATTTATTCGAGATGCGATGAATGTGTGTTTGGGAGTGATAGTGGTGTTGCAACAGGTCTGAAACTTACCAACTAGGAAAGCTAGAGCCAAACATAAAGTTTAAAAATACTATAGGAGTATTTTGGAACATAAAGGACTCACATTAGTTCCAGAATCATATTCAAAAGATAAGAAAACAAACAAGAAATTAAAATACCATAGGGGTATTTTAGGATACATAGATAACCATGTGTGAAGAACTAAAAAGATCCTTATTGATATACCTACAACTACAGAGAGTATACTCCCAAGGTTATATATAATAAGGATCCCATAGGCTAAGAATGGGTGGTTTCGCCCTATTTCCTTTTCCTCGTTGGGATGTGGATCTAGAGTAGTATCACATATTCGAAGGCCTATCGGATCTAAGCTATATATGATTTGTAAACCCTGTGTAATCGTAGCAGGACCCGATATGGATCATCCAGTGAAATGTTAATAATCTCTTAGGATTCTTTAGACATTTCCTTTCTCGCATGAACCCTATAGAAAACCCTATCCACTTCAGTGCCTGACAGATGAGTTGATTTAGACCCAGAAGAAGTTCGTTGAGGAGATTTGCAGCTCGGAAACGAATGAACTAGGTCGAGGCATTGAATTCACCAAATGCCTATATCTTTCAGGGACACCGGTGAAGACATTCGCCTAAACTTCCGAGATTCCAGTCATCCATCATTAAGTGATGACACCCAGAGTTGGAAACAGAAGGAAGGCGGAGTAGAAATGCAATATGTCCATACGGGGAGAGAACCCTAGGTAACTACCCAAAGGAAACCAACGCCAACTTTAGTCAAATATACGAGCCAAACACGGAGGGAGCCAGTGCATGGGACCCGCGAGTTGTCTTCTCCTCGTGATCGTCACACTAATAAACCCTTAAAATAATACAATTTAGTGAGTTAGTGGTTACACTACTCACGCTATGTGTTAGGTAAAATCGCCTTATTTCCGTTGCCAGTGATACGCTTAGAGCGGATCCCCTCACCTCTATTGAGAATATTTAGCCATAAACCTTCATAAGCCTCTCTTTCCGCGGTTTCGTTCCGAACTGTTCTCAAACCTTTCCGGACTGGAGAGTGAAACCTTCCCAGTATAAAGGTAACGTAGTAGGAATGACTCGCATCTTATGGCCTTTTTCCGATACTCACACTCTTACGTTGTACACCAGGACTACATCATAGGGATGTAGGTCGACACTTAGATAACCAGTACTCTAGGCACATGAAAAATTTATGCCTAATACATTCAGGATAGATATGTCTAGGGTTTAGCCACCGTCTCTCATTTTCATGCGTTCCTTTCCGTGTAGGAAAAACCATGCCTCCGAAGAAGCATAACCAATCCACAAGCAAGAAACCTACACTCTTATTCGATGAAGCTACGTTCCAAGCTGCAGTTTTAGCAGCCGTAGCAGCTTTCATGGCTCACCGAATGCTAACAATGCCAATGTTAGCAAGGTGCCTATTGGGATTCCCGATTCTAGCAATGGACAACAGCAACCAACACCTTCATACCCAGCCACCCAAGAACCTCACTCAAATCCACTGAAGGGAAAGATCAAGATCGAAGAGGGAAGTACCTCAGCTCAAGGACCTTCCGAAGGGAAACGAACTGAGCTGGTTAAATTCTCTGCCAACCCTTCCATCCCTACACCTAGGAGACCATACTTAGGAAACCTTCCCCATTGCAGAAAGTGCAGCTACCATCATTATGGTGTCTGCCGGGAGCTCTATTGTGCTACGTGCCACATGTTGGGGCATACTGCTCGCATCTGCAGAACCCCGGTTGAGTTCATTACATCAACCACCAATGTGGCGACCCGTACAGTTTGCCACCTATGTGGTGAAGTGGGACACTTCAAGAAGGACTGCCCAACCGAAAGGAAAGACAAGGACACAGGAGGAGTCTAACTCTAATGCTTAGGGAGAAGCATCAAGGAACCCAATAGATTTTTTGTACGTCTCTCAACCTTAGATAACTAAACTGAAAACAATAAAAGGCTAATTCAAATGTAATTTTCTTCCCCATTAAGGCGAAAGTCGCAGCACTGTTATAAAATATAAAAATTCATCAGGTAAAACCATAATGGCAAAACATATACGTTACGGCCATGTATAGTTAAGATGGATAGACCTAGAGTGAGTGAATGCCGCCTCATTTCCTGTTCCTCGTTTGATTGTGGATTTAGGGCGGAGTCGCTCAGTCAACAATCCTTCCCACCTTAATTATACATGACTAGTATGTGTTAGGCGATTATAGAAATGCCTCGTGAGAATCCATTCATGAAAAGGTACTCCACTCAGAAACCCTTAGAACACTCTATAGTTTCTGCGTCGATTCTATCGGTCCAAGTATCCGTGACAGTGATACACAGGACGAAACCCATGATGCCTAGAATTTGTGTGCCTGTTTGGCGCATGACTCTATCGACCCTCACTTTATATCATGTCGGAGTGTGCCAACTTCGACGACTCTATCGATCATGGTTTGACTTTGTTCAGCCATGTGTAAATCCTTAGTGCTGTGTAAACAGAACTTTCTCCATAGCCCTTTCGGCAAATAAAGGTTCTTCCGAACCCAAACATAATACAAATAATCAAACCTAATGCGATCCATCAGTTGTCCCTCTAATCTCAAACCTTCCGAAGTACCCAGGAAAAGGGTACCGCGCGCTGTTGACCGACCCCTCTTAGACAGATAGAAACCAAAGCGAAAGACACTGCAGGCACTCCAGAAGACAATAACCATCCAAAGCATACTCCGTAGATTCCCCAGAAAGACCCTTCGCACCTCGCACATCAAGTTCGTGAACCCAACGGATAGAAATCATGGGACTGGGGTATATAGTTGAGATCAAAAAGATTTAAGATGTGTGCTTCCTCCCTACTCCCTATTCCTCGTTGGGTTGTGGGTCTGGGGTGGAGTCACACAATTGAACATCCTGCCGACCTCAATTATATACGGCTTGCATACCCCAAGTATTAGTGGTTAAGTTGAGTATGAGCTCTACCACGAACCTCATAGCAAATCCCTTCATCCTATTCCATAAAATAGGAGCTAGAGTCAAGATAACCACTGCGGGTTGAGCTACTAAAATGACCACAAATACAAAATTTGTCGTCGTAACCGGTTAAACTCACGTGATGACTAACACCCTCGGTTAGTAAAGAGGTTAAAGTTCCGAGTGATGGGAACTTATACTCACTAGATTTGACCTAGACCAAGAAAACTCAGAACCTTCGGAAGAGTAGTTGCAGTAGATTCCCGCACTACTCAGGCACTTCGTCCACCCTGTTACAGACTAATAGTGCCTATAACCCTCCACCCTCTCGTATGGAGGAAATCGTCGTCGCCCCGTAGATGATAGACCTCATTCCCCGAAGTAAACACTAGAATACCGAAAACCACAGGATAACCTCCTCAGCCAAGAATACTTGACCAAGATGCGAAAGTAGTTGCGTTAAGCCTCATGACCCAGATCCCAAAGAGATTATAGACTTGACACCAGCCTTGGTGTTAGTCGAGAGGTTATGCAAGAACAGGCGCTTTCCACACTAGAGTAAACCAAAGCCTTAGAGATTAATTGGACCATTAGGTGTTCCACGAATACTATCTCGCCCAGAAATAGTAGAACCACCTCCTGAGATAGTCCAGCACTTGTCCGGTGAAACCTTATCTCCCCGACCGTAAGAGTTTTCGTATCTCAAAAATCGTTAGTGCAAGTTCATTTTGCACGAGCTTGAGATAGACACTCTACATAAAAAGAATACCATAAACACACAACCCATCCAATGATCTAGAAAGTCTGTAAAAGCCAATTAACAGTAAACGCAAACCCAAGGACAACCCGAGATTCCTAAGAACCAACCTGAAAGACTACACTACCAGTATGAGAGAGAATGTTAGGAACTTCGGAATGGCGATCACGCCAATGATGATCTTGACATAGGAGTATACTATGTTCTAAGTACTGAAAATCTCTACCCTTTCAAGAGCTTAGGACCATCCGAGAATTCTCACGGAGATTGGTCCAACCCTCGTCAGACCACTACTACTTTCGGATATTCCACAAGTATCATACCAGATCGATCCACTTCTTAGACTCGATAAGTGCTTGCCCGACATCACTCTTCATACCCCACTCATCTTGATAGAAACCATTGAGAACCCTAACTTCGTAGACACACCTGTAGGAAATCGCTAACTGCACGAGACAGAATCAGCATCCCATAGGTGAAGGTTTGTTGGAATGACATACACACACCAGAGTTCACTTGGGAATGCAAGGACAAGCAGAATAGGAAGTACCCTCCTGTCTCTACTCGGCCATTCATACATATTTCCTTGCCTAAAGCTGAATTTCGGGATGAAATTCCCTCTAACGGGGGGATGATGTGACAACCCGAAATCTATTCCGTCAGTTTTAACCTTTTTCCGTTAAAAAGCATCATTTTATTTAACTGTCCGTTAACCTTTTGAAAGAGGTTAATTATATGGGGACTTTTATAATGACTTGGTAAGGGTTGAAACAAATTAAAAACACCCACAAAATGCCCTTAAAAATGTCTAGTTACAACCAAGCCAAAATTTGACCGTTTAATCGGGTGCGACCTAAAAGCCCCGTTTAACGGTAGTATCGGGTAGATTTCCACTGAGCCCCAACTCCAAACCCTATATAAGGGAGAGTAAACTTCATTTCACCCTTTTTCACTCTCTCTCTCTCTATACTCTCTCTCTACAACTTAGTTTCGAGCCAAAAATCGTGAGTTTCGAGCCCCAAACGAGTAAGCCACCTATCCTAACTTGTTATATAGTTTATCTAGACTACAAATTCGAGTTTAAAACATAAAATAGGGACAAAATTGATTTGTTTACGGCCCAAGAACACTCTTGGACCGTAAACACCATATAATGGGGTTTTTAAGCCCCAAAACCCCTCCAAATTGCCCCTAGGGCTTAGATATGACTTTTAGGCTTACATATTCGTACTTAGAACACCTTGAAATGAGTTTTTGAAGAGTAAACATGAGTTTAATGCCAAAGAACATGCTTGGGCCGTATACTCCTCTTCATGGGGAGTAAACTCAAAATTTTGTGCTAGAAATGCCCCAAAAACACTCCCAAGCCACCCTTAGACTTCATACATAATTTAGGGACTTGCTATTTCGGGTTTAGAACATTTAAACACAATAAAATGAAGGGACAAAAGGATTTTACGGCCTAAACATGTGTCAAGGCCGTAAACACCCCAAAACATGCTAAAATGATAGTTTTAAATCCCCCAAATGGCCTCACACTTCATTATAAATTTCTAGCAAGGTTTTAGGGGCTTGAAACTTCAATAAACTCAAGGAATGAGAGTTTATGGCTGTAAACTCCCTTAGGAGTTGTCCTTGGGCCGTAAACTCCATTAAGATGCCCTTAAAGACCTTAAACCCACTCATACTATATAGTTCTGGACCTAGAATAATTCCATGAACAAGTTAGAAGCCTTAAAACACACTAGATCCCCTCACCATGAATTTACCTCCATAAACTCATGGTGAGTAGTCCCTGGGCCGTAAACTAAGTGATAAGAGTTTACTCTCGGAGAGTAAACTCCATTCCTAAGCCATACACACCTTTAGATGCTACCCGGGACACCCCAAACACTTAACCAAAGTGTTTTCCGCTCCTTTGAGCGCGTATACTTCTTTAATTAGTATTAAATATACTAATTGTATGTGAACATATGTTATCATATGTTAAATAGGTAATTGAGTGTGTTCGGGTCGTTACGTGACACCGAACACCCAACCGACACCCTCGTCGGACCTACTTACACCAGGTGAGTTTATACCCCTGAATGAACCTTTTAAATGTTTTTACATGTTTTATAGGGGGGAATACAAGTTAAACATGCTAGTTATCATATCAATCACATGTGATTGATAACCCGCACGCACGAGATTTTACCACATTGTACATTGTTTTACCGAGTAGGATACTATAATGGTTTTCAAAAAGGTTTTCAATTGATTCAAAACTCTTACTTGTATTGTTGTATCTAAAATCATTTCAAACTGGTTTATAAAGGTTCCAAAGATTTCTACAGGTTTTCAAACTTATTTTACCAAAGAATATCAAAATGTGATTTTCCCTAAGTATAAAGGTTTTCCAACGTTTTCATCAAATATATCTTCCAAGTCGTATACTTATACTTGTTAGTTACCGCTGCTTCGCTTTCACTTATTGTAAACTCCTACTTGATAATGCTTTCACTTCTTAATACGCGTATACCTGTTATCGCCTCTAGTTCGCTTATACTTGTAGTCACTTATACTTGTTAGACGCTTCTACTTCATCAGTTGTCGATTCCACTTCGTGATACACTTATACTTGGTGCACTTATACTTCACGATTCAGTTATTCCACACTATTCGCTCACACTTTATGATTTAGTTATTCCACACTATTCGCTCACACTGTATGATTTAGTTATTCCACACTATTCACTCACACTGTACGTTATACATTACGATTCGGTTATTCCACATTGTACGTTTACACACCGCGACCCAGTTAGACATCACGATGCGTCCCCACTTGTTACACACTCAATCGTAGTTAGATGTATGTCTGTACTTGTATAGGTGCATATAAATAATGATTGAAGGACTTAGGAAGGTTTGTCCGCCCTATTTCCTTTTCTTCGTTGAGATGTGGTCTGGTGGGATCGGATGGCCGTCCGAAGGTCGTTTGGGTCATTTGTTGTATGTTATGTATACGAGCATAGACATATAGCTTTACATTAGTCAGTTCAGTTATGAGTCTCTACTTCTAGTTCAACACTTATATCGGAAACAGACTACCCACTATTTGGGATGCATCTTCGGGACACGTCCTTCTCCGTCGTCTAGTTGGTAACCAGAGTCTCCTGTAGGGAGAGCGGGGATTGTGTGTATAGATCTATACGAGATTCACACCCCCACACCCTGACTGCTAGCTACAGTCCACGACCCACCAAGCCAAGGGGTGACAAATGTCATAATTTATAGACGCTAGTAGGGCGTCGGGTACTTTAGTGTCGGTTAGTATGGTTACGAGTATCCCAGGTTGCCTTATAATTCATGGCTTAAGGTAACGGTATTTCACCGGAAATTTACAATGTATGCTGGTAACTCATTTTCAGAGTCACACTGTTTTGACCTTGCAAGATGCATCTTTCATTTGATACTGTCTGCGGTCTGTATTTTCTGTTTTGACCTTGCAAGATGTATCTTTCATTCGATACTGTCCGTGGTCTGTATTCTCAGTTTTGACCTTGCAAGATGTATCTTTCATTTGATGCTGTCTGCGGTCTGTATTCACTGTTTTAGACCTTACCAGCTGTACCTTTCATTTGGTACCTTCTGGGGTCTGTGTCTCCATTTGTTAGACGGAACCAGGTGTGTCGTTCGTTCGATACTCTCCTAGAGTCTATGAGCCCTTTGCCTTAGTCAGCAGTCCTCATTGCTGAGGTATATGTTATTTCCCTGACTTTTCTTGCTTCCTTTAATAATCAAATTCAATATTTTGATAATGATAGCGATTATGAGAAAACTACTTTTTACCACATAACTCCGTCCAGTCTTGGTAGAAGGCTGCTTTTATTAAAGAAAATATACGATTTTCTGGAAAGAACTCTAATTCACTGTAAACTCTTAAACTACTACATTATAAAGTTATTTGAATAAAATGTCACTAATTACTTATGAACTCACCAGCATTTGTAAAAATGTTGATACTCGCTTTTCAAATAACTTGTCTTCTCAGGTTAGCATTAGACAGGTACATCCCCGGAGCTGTTGATGAAGATAGCTTAGTACCATGCTGTTCTTATTACATTTGTCTATATTACTTTGATACCCTGTTATGTAAATTATGTAAAACTATTACTATTAATGCAATGTTTTTTTGTACTTTGATTACTATAATGCATGTGTTGTGATACTTGACATGATGTCATCCACCCCAGAACGTTTCCGCCGTTCCGGTTTTGGGGTGTGACATCCCGGGTTTGTAAAAAAGAAATATCCTGATCATTGCTATGTGCTAGATAAATCGGTTTATGGTTTGAAGCAAGCACCGAGATCCTGGAATGAAACCTTAACTCATTTTCTTAAAATGTCAAAATTTAAGCAAGAAAGAAAGATGGGGAACATGTAATGATAGTTCAAATTTATGTTGATGATATCATCTTCGGCTCTACAAATCCTAGCTTAACAGCTGAATTCAGAAAGTTGATGGAGACTAAATTTGAAATGAGCACAATGGGTCCAGTTAATTTTTTCCTTGGTTTAAATATTAGATAGGATCCAGAAATCATCTTTATCAACCAGGAGGCATACACAAAGAACCTGTTAACAAAATTTGGCATGACAGGTGACTCTAAAGTGAAGGTTCCTATGGCATTTGGCACTAAGTTAACACCATCTCTGGAGAAACCTGTCATTGACCTAACACTTTATCGACAAATGATAGGGTCCTTTATGTATCTAACAGCTAGTAGACCCGACATTATGTTTTCTGTTTGTTATTGTGCTAGGTTTCAAGCTAATCCAAGAGAACCTCACATGGTAGCTGTAAAGAATATATTCTGTTATCTAAAGTGCACTCCATCTCTCGGTCTCTGGTATCCTGCCAAATCAGGGTTCTTTATTCAAGCTTTTTCAGATGCTGATCTTGGAGGATGTGGTCTAGACCGAAAGAGCACTACAAGTGGATGCCAATTTCTTGATGGAAAGTTGTTAGCTAGCAATCGAGAAAGCAAACTTGTGTGTCACTTTCAACAGCAGAAGCCGAATACATTGCTTCAACTTCTTGTACTTCTCAAGTTATATGGACTCAAAGTCAGCTAAGAGATTACGGGCTGAACATAAAGAAGATTCCTCTCTATTTCGACTCAGAAAGTGCAATAAGGATTTGTCACTATCCAGTGCAACGTTCCAAAGCTAATCATATTGCATGTAGATATCACTTTATCAAGGATCATGTCGAAGATGGGAACGTGGAAGTGCATTTTGTTCGATCCTCTAATCAACTAGCTAACATATTTACCAAGGCCTTACTTAAAGCATGTTTTAATAACATTTTACAAGGTCTGGGTATGATGGAAACAGAATCGGTACCAAATCCTCGAATCTTGCATTAAAATTGGACAACCGAAATGGAGCGACCGCTCGGTCTATTTCGGCTCCATAATTTTTGGGAACCGAAATGAACCGATCGCTCAGTCTATTTCGGCTCTGGAATTTTACGAAACCAAAATGAACCAATCACTTGGTCTGTTTCGCTTTAGTCAATAACACTAAGGTTTCGGTTGGATATTAAGTATATCTCTATTATTTTATGTTTTTATTTTTTTATTTTTCAAAAAACTTCAAAAATCTAATTTTTTTTTTCAGAAAACTATAAAAATCCAAAAATATTTTTTGTTTTGTTTTGTTTTGTTTGTGTGGTGTGTGTGTTTGTTCATTATTTTCAATAGGTTCCAAGTATAACAGTACAACAGAGTTCGGAGCGGGGGCAAGTATTATGATTATTTTATGAACTAGTTAAGGGTCCCTAGAAGCATGCTGCTGCATGTTGACCAAAGCCTATAAGACTTAGAGCAAGGCCTTAATGATTCGATCAAAACCTATCGTTTCTTCCCAATCTGGTTGTTCTTATCTACTCGGTTATCATATGAGTTAAGAGTTTCTCTGCTTTGTCATGTTTTTATGGCAAAAGGTACTTTCAGTTCTTTCACCATCCTCATTCCATTCTCCATCCACTATCGGTTCACAACTATAACCCTTGAGACTCTCGGTTCTTGCCACTGAGGTTTATGGTTACATCAAATCTGTGTTTATAATCTTAGATACGAATACCACGTGCTGAGTGAAACCCAAAATATAACACCTATAATGAATTAACGGTGAATTTCTATATTCAAGATCTTACTGGTTACCTACTGAAATCTTTTTTTGTGAGGTCTTTTATGAATTCGTCTAAAACCAAGACTTTTCTTCCCATAAAGATCCAATTTATTTTTGTTTTTGAGATTTCTATAAACTCTTTTTTCATTATAAAATATAACCTACCTACTTGTTCAGTAGACCACATTGGTCTCACAAGTACTTCTTCCAACACTCGGTCTTATATTAAGAATCGATGTTCGGTTGTGGATAAGCCACCTTAAGCTTATGTCTTGAAAAGGAGTCTTGCAATGTTCATTTACAAACACTTGATCGTATTCTCGAGAAACCTGAAAAGCACTTCAAGTCATTCCTAACTTTAAAGGAAATGATTCTTGCCCGGAATCCTCTGCTTTCTATCTGATAATACTCACATACCATATACATTTGCTTTATTTCTTTATCACTTGTCACTCTATTGCATGAAAATTTTTAATTTTCCAACGTTCTGATGATGGTATATTTGAGTTTTATTTGTCCTCTAGTGAAACAAGGGCAATTCAAGTTCATATGGCAAATTCTATTTCAAATGTTGATTGAGGAAATTCTTTTGGGCACGTGAATTTGAACGGTCCCTATACGCATGCGTGTTGACGCTTACATAGGAGCAGCCAACCTATCACATAGCGCTTTTTCAGGCGATGTTTTCGTGATCACATCATTATCGTCACGATTTTTCTCTCTCCTGGCAACGGTATATAAATGGTTTCGATGATTCTTTGTCATCTACCAGCATCAAAGTTTCTCAACTGTAAAGGTGCTTTAAACTGTTCATCTTCCTTCTTCGATCAACAATGGTGACTTCTTCTTCCGCACAAGATCAGACTACTTCATCGGCATTTCTTTCCATCAAGCAAAATCAGAACATGATCATCGAACTGAATCCGTTCCTGTATGATTCCTACATGTTACAAGTCGTTGAGTGTTTGAAGTATTCTCCATTGGTTCTTGCCCTAACCCAATTCGAATTTGTTCCTACGTCTCTCTTGTCCCAAGTCTACTCTTCTGCAACATACGACAAGAATAAAGAATGCAATTATTTTCAAATCCATTCCAAAAAGGCCTCTATTTCAAAAGGGAGGTTTTTTTCTTTGTTGCATCTTGCTGTGGATTCCTCTGTCATCTCACCCGACTTCATCACTACTACACAACTATTCTCGATGCTTTATGAAATGGGATACATTGAAGTGTTGACCACCATTACAAAGGTCAAGAATTCGTGCCTACCATCTCAATGGAACGAGCTTCTCACTCTTCTTATTAAAAGATTTGCGGAATGGAGTGCTAGATCTGATGGCACCATCAAAGGATTTCTGACCATTCTCTATGGTCTTTACAATGGTCTAAACCTTGATTATGGGTCCATAATCTGGTCTCAGGTTGTGCAGAGCCTCAATGCTTCCACTCGTCACTCCAAAATTTCTTGCGGAAGGTTTTGGACACTGATTACATGGAGGGCTATTGATACTTTGGATATTCCGGTGATGAAAGATGCCCTAATCGCGTCCATTGTGACGTTTCATACAAAGAAGATCATTCTTTCTGATCCAACGAAGTTTCCACATTATGGCTCTATTCCGGAGACCATGTATCGAAGTTTTACAGCCGAAAGTCAAGTGATGGCTGATTATCGAAAACTTTATGCTAAGGAGCCAAGAGTTCTATCTCTGGAGCAACAGGTTGCCTTGGATGCAGTTTACAAGCTAATAAACCGAGGCAAAAGGGTAACAATGAAGAAGGATACAACAGAGGAGGATCAACCTAATCCTTCAAAATCGAAGAAGTGAAAGTTAAAGAAAGAAGCCTCTTCTAAACCAAAGAAAATGAAAAAGATGGAGAAGAGATCCAAAAATCCAACTCCTCCTAGTTCTGACAATCAAGAAGATGATGAAGAAGAGGAACCTCATCAGGAATCTCCACAAGGTAATACTCCACCTAGATCTCCTCCTCCAACGGAATCTCCTTCTCACAAACTTCCAACCCCACCTCCATCACCGAAACCGAAAGTTACAGGTTCGGTTGTTACCACATCACCACCAACAACTTCTTTTCCACCACCACCACCAGTTTCTTCCGTTTCTATTCTTATAACCACCTTACCAACTCCTATAATTTCCCAATCCACCACCACTACTATCCTTGAACCAACAGTAAGGGTCAAAGTATCTGATACAGGGGCACCTACTGAAACCGAACCTCCAATCATCACTAAACCTCTCTCTCCAACACACTCAACCGACTCCGGTGCCACTTTCAGTGGTGCTAATGATGAGTATAACTCCATATACTTTATTCCTTACCGCCTTACCACTGATGATGATGATAAGGCTCCAATCACAAGCCATCACTTGGAGAGTATAAATGAAAAGTTGGACAAACTGCTTGCTGATAACAAGGCATACGGTGGTGTTGTCCTAAAGGTTTTTGTGGAGAGTGCCATTAGGCAATTCACAGATGCAATTGACAAATCCACTAAAGCAATCAATGAGTCTGCTTACACTTGCAGAAAGGCCTCTGCCGATGATGCTGATGTTGTTCATACAACTCAGATCTTATTGGATTCTCTTAAAGGGCATGCCGATACAAATGTCGCCCAAAGTGCAAGCCTCAGTGGATTCTCTTTCCAAATCACTACAGGAAGAAAAAACAAAGTTTGAAGCTGTTCGTTCCTCCATCCAAGCTGAAAATACCTCTCTTATCAGTTTAGTTTCCTCTCGGGTGGACTCACTTCGTACAGATATTGCAATAGATAGTGCTTTAAAAAAAGACATTGCTCGTAAAGCCTCTACCATTAAAGTTCAAAAAGTTCACCTTGCTCAAGCCGAGAAGGAGATTGCTTTATTAAAGGTAGAGAGAGTTGTGTTTAGAAGCTGTGCGGGGGAAGTAAAGGATATGCTCACCAATATACTTGGTGCTCATGATTCAATACTGACTCTAACCATTCGAAACCATCTTACCACCAAACTGCTTCCAGCCCTTGCCTTATTACATGAAATGAAGGGTGTTTCAGAGAAGTTAGTTGCTCCGAAACAAGGGGGAGAGGGTGCTCATTGTCACACCCCCAAACCAGAACGGCGGAAACGTTCGGGGGCGGAGGACATCATGTTCAATATCATAACAGTTCATAGAAAGGAAAGTACACACCACCATATATAATAAGTTGCAAGATGTTTACATAGTTGTATTCATTACATGTTCAAAATAAAGGTACATAAACATCATTCAAAATGAAGTAATTAACGCCAGCGCGTTAATCCCAAAAGTTGATTCCCAACCTGCTTAGCGATTTCCTGAGAATACAAGTTATTTCAAAGAAAAAGTGTCAACAATTAAGTTGGTGAGTCCATAAGTAGTTTAGAAAAATTGGATGCCATTCCAAAATGGGTGTATGTTTTCCAGTAAACGTAGCGTTTCAAAATGCAAAGAGTTGTGATTTGTGGTGTTGGAAATGAAAGCATTAGCTCCAGAAAATCCCATATTTTTCTTAATAGTTGAAATATGATTTGTTGTGTTTTCCAAGAAAAACCCGTATTTTCTTAATAAAGTATGAGATGTATATAGTTGTTCATGTTATAAGTTGTAAATGATTGCACCGGGAAAATCCCTTATTTTCCTATTAGTTATTTGGTTTGAATGCAGGAAAAACCCTTATTTTCCTCACACATAATGCCAGTCTCTAAGACCGAAAATCTGCAAGAAACCGACGTTTCTCGTAAGTGTGTCATAGTTTTATATATAATAAAACTACGCGAAGATCGAACCGGTTGGATGAAGAATAGTTTAAATAACTACTCGCTCATCAAAACTGAATATCATAATAATTGTATATCCGATGAGTTTCTATAACCATACTAAACATAATATGCCTGTAACGACGTTCTTCAGGCGTCGCAGTGCTATGACAACTGTCACCCCAAAAGACGGACTGTAGCTAACAGTCAGGGTGCGGGATCATGACTTCCCATATAGATCTATACACATTTGACACGTTCTCGTCGTGGGAGATTCTGGTTATAGACAGGACTTACTGCAGTACTTTCTAATAAAGAAAAGTAACGTTTGAAGATGTATGCGTCTCATGGATTCTCAATTAAGTCTATATTAAAGTGATAGTTTTGTATGCAATGTTTATCCTTTTTCAAAATGTTTGATAAAGCAAAATCATAAGTTTTTATAATGTATAAAACGATTTAACAATGAAAGATCATTATATGTTTCGTATAAGTCTAATGCACACAAAGTATGACAAGAGTTTTCCATAATAGTAATGAGTTCCAAGTGGTTTATTTGATAATATAAGTGAAGTGAAACTTTATAACATACACGATAATAACCGTATGTTTACTTGTATTCCCCCCCTAAAAGAGTGTAAAAGTGTTTAAAAATGTATTTAAAGTGTGTTAGAAAGGGGTATGAACTCACTTGACAACTTGAAGATAGCGAGATGGAAAAACGGCAGAGTTTCGTCTCGGGAAATGGATTTTTCTCAGAAATCTCGAGATTCCTCGGGAGAAAATCAACCTTCGGATCTTGTACGAAACGACCAGGGCTTCGGGGTAGTACGAGCACGGAAAACGAGGAAAAATGCAAGAGAAATGAGAGAGAATGAGCCCTTTCTTTGGAAACCTTCGTATGCTATTTATAGAGAGGCTAGTCTGCCTCAGTACGCGGGGCGTACGCTAGTACGCAGCGCGTACGCGTACGTCACGCATGACCGAGGCCTCGACTGCCTCGGCTTCGGATGGGACGGATCGCTGGCACGCGGGTCGGATGGGACAGGTCGCTGGCACGCGGGTCGGATGGGACAGCGGGTCGGGTTCTCCGGATCGTGCGACGTGGACGATCCGAGGCCGTGGCCTCTCAGTACGCGGGGCGTACCAGGGTACGCGGCGCGTACTATAGCCTTAGGCTGACTCCTCTTCGGATTATACCGAATTTTGAATAAAAATTATATATAAATTAATTATCAAACTTCAAAAATTCATATCTCCCTCATACGAACTCCGTTTTTGGCGTTCTTTATATCCCCGCGAAGGTGAGACTACGATCTACAACTTTCATTTAGATTCCGTTGGCAAATTCCGAAATTATTTTTATTATTTATTTATTAAAGTGACGTGTTTAAGGAATTTCTTTAAAAATTCATAACTTATTCATATGATGTCCGATTTGAGCGTTCTTTTTATGCATGTTTGTAGTTTAACGATATCTATCACTTTCATTTAGACACCTAAGGTCAGAAAATGTTTTATTGAAACTTTGCGTTTTTACGTAACTTTGTATTGCTGGTTTTTGTCGGAAAAACTTATAATGAGCATAACTTCTTCGTTATAACTCGGATTTTTGTGTTATTTATATGTTTGGAAACTTTAAGATGATAACTACCACATAGTGTACTCCAAATAGAGTTTTTGAATACTTCATATTCTATTTCCTTTCTCAAGGAGGTTACATGACTCGATCTTTACTGACATGAAATAACGGGTTGTTACATCATCCCCCCATTAGAGGGAATTTCGTCCCGAAATTTTTAATACAAAAGAAGAGTCTTAGGGGCTGGGGAAGAGATGTGGATACTTCTGTTGCATTTGGTCCTCTCGTTCCCACGTGAACTCGGGTCCCCTCTTAGCATTCCATCGGACCTTTACTATTGGAATGCGACTCTGTTTAGTTCGTTTAATTTCCCTATCCATGATCTCGACGGGTTCTTCCACAAAGTTAAGATTTTCATTTAGTTCGATCTCATCGAGTGGAATTACAAGTGTTTCGTCGGACAGACACTTCTTCAGGTTTGATACGTGGAATACTGGATGTACTTTGTTAAGCTCTATTGGAAGTTGGAGTTTGTAGGCTACTGGACCAACCCTTGAAATGATTTCGAAGGGTCCAATGTACCTAGGATTCAGCTTCCCACGCTTTCCAAAGCGTATCATTCCCTTCCAGGGTGAGACTTTCAGTAGTACTCGATCGCCAGTCTGGAATTCCAATGGTTTACGTCTTTTGTCGGCGTAGCTCTTTTGTCTATCCCTCGAGGATCTCAGTCGCTCTCGTATTTTCACGATCTTTTCAGTAGTTTCTTTGATGATCTCTGGACCAGTGAGGGTGCTATCAGGGACTAGACCTTTTGCTAGTTGGGTGTCGCCTACTTCCGTCCAGCACAGAGGTGATCTGCACTTACGGCCGTAAAGGGCTTCAAATGGAGCAGCATTGATACTGGTATGATAACTATTGTTATAAGAGAACTCAACCAAAGGTAAGTGAACATCCCATGCTTTACCAAAGTCGATTACACATGCTCGCAACATGTCTTCCAAGGTTTGGAACGTTCTTTCGCTCTGTCCGTCAGTTTGAGGGTGATAGGCTGTACTCATGTCCAATCTTGTTCCCATGGATTTTTTCAATGATTGCCAGAACCTAGATGTGAATCGGCTGTCTCTATCCGAGATGATAGACATTGGCACTCCATGGAGTCGTACGTTCTCTCGGATGTAGATTCTCGATAGCTTTTCCATTTTATCAGTTTCCTTGATCGGTAGGAAATGAGCGGACTTGGTTAATCTATCGACGATTACCCAAATAGTATCTTGGCCACCCTGAGCTTTGGGCAGTTTCGTTATGAAGTCCATGGAAATCTGCTCCCATTTCCACTCAGGAATTTCAAGTTGTTGGAGTAGTCCTGAGGGTTTCTGGTGTTCTATTTTGATCTTGGCGCAAGTCAAACACTTGCTCACATATGTAGCGACCTCTGCTTTCATGTTTGGCCACCAGTAGAGTTGTTTGAGATCTTGATACATCTTGTCTGACCCGGGGTGTACGGAGTATGGAGTCTTGTGTGCCTCGTTCATAACTACCTCTCTAAGTCCACCAAACTTGGGCGTCCATATTCGGTTCATGAGGTAGCGTGCTCCGTCACTCTCAATTTCTAAATTCTTGTCCATTCCCCTAAGGGTTTCACTTGTCACGTTTTCGGGTTTTAGGGCCTCTATCTGAGCTTCCTTGACCTGTGTCGATAGGTGCAAATGGATTGACATGGCTAATGACTTTACTCTTCGGCCAGAGTACTCCTTACGGCTAAGGGCATCTGCCACGACATTAGCCTTTCCTGGGTGATAGCGAATCTCACATTCGTAGTCGTTGAGTAATTCGACCCAACGTCGCTGCCTCATGTTCAACTCCTTCTGGTTGAAGATGTGTTGTAGGCTCTTGTGGTCTGTAAAGATAGTGCATTTGGTACCATATAGGTAGTGTCTCCAGATTTTAAGAGCGAAGACCACCGCCCCAAGCTCTAAATCATGAGTGGTGTAATTGACCTCATGCGCTTTTAGTTGTCATGAGGCATATGCAATAACCTTTCCCCTCTGCATTAGTACACAGCCCAGCCCTTGCTTCGAAGCGTCGCAATATACTACAAAATCTTCGGTCCCTTCTGGGAGAGAAAGGATGGGCGCACTGCAAAGGGCCTGTTTCAAAGTCTGAAATGCAGAATCTTGCTTTTCTCCCCAATTGTAGGTCACCCCTTTCTGGGTTAAGGCGGTAAGAGGCTTTGCGATGCTGGAGAAATTCTGGATGAACCGTCGATAATAACCAGCCAGGCCTAGGAATTGGCGAATTTCTGTTGGTGTAGTTGGCGCCGACCAGTTTTTGATAGCCTTAATTTTTTATGGATCCACGTGGATCCCTTCCTTGCTGACCACGTGACCGAGAAAGTCCACCTTTATAATCCAAAATTCACATTTTGAGAATTTTGCATACAGTCTCTCAGTCCGTAATGTCTCTAGCACTTGCCTCAGATGTTGACCATGCTCTTCTTTATTCTTTGAATAAATGAGTATGTCTTCTATGAATACTATCACGAATTTATCCAAGAATGGACGACATACCCGATTCATTAGATCCATGAATACGGCCGGGGCATTGGTTAGCCCGAACGGCATCACTACGAATTCGTAATGTCCGTATCGTGTTCGGAAAGCCGTCTTGGAGATATCACTCTGCAGGACTCGCAGCTGGTGATATCCCGACCTCAGATCGATCTTGGAGAAGTAGTTGGCTCCTTGAAGTTGGTCGAACAAGTCATCGATTCGGGGTAGGGGGTATCGGTTCTTGATGGTAAGTTTGTTGAGTTCTCGGTAGTCGATGCACATTCTGAATGATCCATCCTTCTTTTTCACGAACAGTACAGGTGCTCCCCATGGTGAGAAGCTCGGTCTGATGAATCCTTTTCCCAGTAGTTCATTCAGTTGGCTGGATAGCTCTTGCATTTCTGCCGGGGCTAATCGATAGGGTGCTTTGGCTACTGGGGTAGCTCCGGGAACCAGATCGATTCGGAACTCCACTTGCCTCGCAGGTGGTATTCCTGGAAGGTCCTCGGGAAAAACATCAGTAAAATCGCGTACGTCGGGCACACTCTTGATATCTTGGACTTTGCGTTTCACATCCACAACATGTGCCAAGAACGCGTGACACTCCTTGCGTAGACATTTCTGAGCTTGGATACTTGAGATGATACGAAGAGCGGTACTTGGTTTGTCGCCCAAGATAACGAAAGTTTCGCCGGTTGGCAGATTAAGGCGAACGGCCTTATCGTAACATAGAATGTCCGCATGATGAGAACTCAGCCAATCCATGCCAATGATGACATCAAAACTCTTAATCGAGACTGGCATGAGGTTGATTGAGAATGGATGATCATTTAAAGTTAGGGTGCAATTTAAGTATATCTCCTTAGTGCCTTCGGTTTTCCCGTTGGCCATTTCTACTATGAATGGTTCACTCAATGACTGTGGTATTGATTTCAGCAGGCCTTTAAAGCCGTGACTCACAAAACTCCTTTCCACGCCACTATCAAACAAAATGCATGCATATGAGTTATCGAGAAGGAACGTACCCGTAACAACTGTAGGGTCCGCAATGGCTTCATCCTGTCCCATTGCGAAAACTCGGCCCCTTCCACCGGTATTCCGGTTGTTTACCCTTGGGCAGTACTTGCGGTAGTGCCCTGTGTCTCCGCACTCGAAGCAGGCGCGGTTTACCCCGGTATTAGTGGTGGGAACGGATGGTTGGATTGGACCTTTACAATAGCGGGCTGTATGTCCCTTTTTATTACAGTTGGTGCATTGAAGATTGGAGCAAGGACCGTGGTGGTGGAAACTGCATCGGTTGCATTTAGGAAGTTTCCCAATGTATGAGCTTGTGGGGGAAGGGTTCGTAGGTACAGTAATAGCGTGTGTCGCTATCACTTGTTGTTTCCTGGGGTTTTCCTGGAGAGTTTGTCCCCTCCTTTTGTTCCAAGTCTTACTCTGGCCCTGAGTTTCCCTAGGTGGATTTGCAATTGTCGAAATGATACCGGGTTTTACTCCATGGTCGATGAGTCGCTGGGCCAGGCGCTTAGCACTGTTGTAGGTAGCAGGGCCGGAAGCTAGGACATGCCCTTGAATCTGGGGTGACAACCCCCAAATGTACCTTTCAACCTTCTTTGATTCTGGGTTGACCATGGTAGGGCACAGTGCAGCGAGGTCGTTGAACCTAGTGGTGTAGGTGATTAGGTCAGACCCAATCATTTTCAGATTCCAGAGCTCCTGCTCAAGCTTTTGTACTTCGCCCCTTGGGCAGTATTCTTCCAGTAGTAGAACCTTTAGGTCGTCCCAACTCATGGCGTTGGCGACAGTGAGCGTCACTGAATTCACATGGCTTTTCCACCAAGTGAGGGCTCGATCTACAAAGGTGTAGGCAGCGAACTTGACTTTGCTTGCTTCTAGGCATGAGCAGATCTCGAAGACCGTTTCGGTCTTTTCGAACCATTGCATTAGTGCAATGACTCCTCCGGTTCCATTAAAAGTTTTTGGCTTAGCGTTAGAGAACTCCTTGTAGGTACATTCTCTTCCTTGGCCATGACCAGTGCCATGATTTGGATGATTCGTGCTGCTTCCCGCCCCTCCATTCCCTTGGGAGTTTATTTGCGAGAGGGCTGCAGTTACTGCTGCTGTGATAGCAGCCTGAACCATGGCCGGATCATAAGCTGGTGTTGGAGGTGGTGGTGGTGCCGTGCCCGGCCTGGGCCTTAGGTTTGGACGAGGAGGCATCTTGCTGCCAAAAGAAAAATATGGAAGAAAATTATAAGTTTTGGCAGTTCAAAGTTGAATGATATTGAATGAACTTCTAATAGTTCTAGGAAGTTGAGTTTAATTGACACAATGTTTTAAGCTTGAAAGTAAAGTTTGAATAGATGTACCAATGAATCGAACTATTTGCGCATGATTAACAACGGTAAGAAAAGCGGTATACCCTTATATATATTAAACATATAGTTGTGTTACAGCGGGGTCTAGACAAAATTTCTTGGCCTCTCTAAAGGCCTCCGGTTACGGAAAATTTTAAAGAAACTAATACTTTTATCCGAAGTCCTAGTTTATAACAAAATTTGAGAGTTGGGCAAGTACTACTTGCGGTGCGCCTTGCGTTTAGAGCTCGACTCTGTGTCGGACTGCTTCGACCCCATGAGGCGTCTATCAAACGCAGCTTGTTGTTCTCTTAATTCTGCGAAGGCCGCGTTTGCTTGTGCTTGAAATGCTTCGGCGCGAATGTGGATGTCGTTCTGCATCAACTCTAGGCGGTTGATATCGGCCGTGTGAATTTGCACATCCACATTGATCTCTCGGATTCGGTTGGCTTGCACTCCAGATTGATAGCACTGGTTGGCGAGTTTGCCAACCATGACCGGAAGTGCGCGATCGGCTGATCCCCCGCCTCTCACATCATAGAAGTCTCGGTACATGCCGTAAGTAGGGCGTAAGATTTGTTGTTGGCTCCAATGATGGAGGTGACTTCCCCACACTGGAGTGGGTCCTTGGAAATTCCTCACGTGGACGGGAGGTTGTAGGACTGGTGGATTTATAATTTCTGGCTCCGAATCCGTGCCAGAGTCATCCCCTGCCTCCAAATCTATAGGCTCTTCGTCTTCTTCAGAATCTGCTTCGATCCACCCACCATTACCTTGGTTGGGGTAGTAGGGGTCATTGGGGTGATGGAATCCCGCCATTTAGACTGTACGAGAATAGGGTTAAAAGTTTACTATAAGTTAGAGCACATGAAACTTACTTTCGAGTTTAATGGTTGACGGCACTCGAATACACCCTCAATATTCTTTATGCTTTTGGAAATTTTAAAATTTGTTGTCCATTACAGACACTCCTTGGCATATGTTTAGTCGGTTCTTGGACAAATATAGTTGATCAGGCTATATCCTTCCCAGTTCCGATTACATGTCCCAAGGCATACCTGCACTGCACAACCGATATATAATACTTCGATGTTGTTTTAACTATGGTAATGACCATGTTGTTGATATGAAATGAATGCATGCCTACTTTACAAAAACTAAATAAAAATTAAAATTTTTAAAAGTATGACTCTTACTCAGAGTGTTTTTACCCAGTTGAGTTTATAGTTGTATACCAAAAAGAAATGGTTTTGATATACTTAATTCCATATAAACAATGCTCTGATACCAATCTGTCACACCCCCAAACCAGAACGGCGGAAACGTTCGGGGGCGGAGGACATCATGTTCAATATCATAACAGTTCATAGAAAGGAAAGTACACACCACCATATATAATAAGTTGCCAGATGTTTACATAGTTGTATTCATTACATGTTCAAAATAAAGGTACATAAACATCATTCAAAATGAAGTAATTAACGCCAGCGCGTTAATCCCAAAAGTTGATTCCCAACCTGCTTAGCGATTTCCTGAGAATACAAGTTATTTCAAAGAAAACGTGTCAACAATTAAGTTGGTGAGTCCATAAGTAGTTTAGAAAAATTGGATGCCATTCCAAAATGGGTGTATGTTTTCCAGTAAACGTAGCGTTTCAAAATGCAAAGAGTTGTGATTTGTGGTGTTGGAAATGAAAGCATTAGCTCCATAAAATCCCATATTTTTCTTAATAGTTGAAATATGATTTGTTGTGTTTTCCAAGAAAAACCCGTATTTTCTTAATAAAGTATGAGATGTATATAGTTGTTCATGTTATAAGTTGTAAATGATTGCACCGGGAAAATCCCTTATTTTCCTATTAGTTATTTGGTTTGAATGCAGGAAAAACCCTTATTTTCCTCACACATAATGCCAGTCTCTAAGACCGAAAATCTGCAAGAAACCGACGTTTCTCGTAAGTGTGTCATAGTTTTATATATAATAAAACTACGCGAAGATCGAACCGGTTGGATGAAGAATAGTTTAAATAACTACTCGCTCATCAAAACTGAATATCATAATAATTGTATATCCGATGAGTTTCTATAACCATACTAAACATAATATGCCTGTAACGACGTTCTTCAAGCGTCGCAGTGCTATGACAACTGTCACCCCAAAAGACGGACTGTAGCTAACAGTCAGGGTGCGGGATCATGACTTCCCGTATAGATCTATACACATTTGACACGTTCTCGTCGTGGGAGATTCTGGTTATAGACAGGACTTACTGCAGTACTTTCTAATAAAGAAAAGTAACGTTTGAAGATGTATGCGTCTCATGGATTCTCAATTAAGTCTATATTAAAGTGATAGTTTTGTATGCAAAGTTTATCCTTTTTCAAAATGTTTGATAAAGCAAAATCATAAGTTTTTATAATGTATAAAACGATTTAACAGTGAAAGATCATTATATGTTTCGTATAAGTCTAATGCACACAAAGTATGACAAGAGTTTTCCATAATAGTAATGAGTTCCAAGTGGTTTATTTGATAACATAAGTGAAGTGAAACTTTATAACATACACGATAATAACCGTATGTTTACTTGTATTCCCCCCCTAAAAGAGTGTAAAAGTGTTTAAAAATGTATTTAAAGTGTGTTAGAAAGGGGTATGAACTCACTTGACAACTTGAAGATAGCGAGATGGAAAAACGGCAGAGTTTCGTCTCGGGAAATGGATTTTTCTCGGAAATCTCGAGATTCCTCGGGAGAAAATCAACCTTCGGATCTTGTACGAAGCGACCAGGGCTTCGGGGTAGTACGAGCACGGAAAACGAGGAAAAACGCAAGAGAAATGAGAGAGAATGAGCCCTTTCTTTGGAAACCTTCGTATGCTATTTATAGAGAGGCTTGTCTGCCTCAGTACGCGGGGCGTACGCTAGTACGCAGCGCGTACGCGTACGTCACGCATGACCGAGGCCTCGACTGCCTCGGCTTCGGATGGGACGGATCGCTGGCACGCGGGTCGGATGGGACAGGTCGCTGGCACGCGGGTCGGATGGGACAGCGGGTCGGGTTCTCCGGATCGTGCGACGTGGACGATCCGAGGCCGTGGCCTCTCAGTACGCGGGGCGTACCAGGGTACGCGGCGCGTACTATAGCCTTAGGCTGACTCCTCTTCGGATAATACCGAATTTTGAATAAAAATTATATATAAATTAATTATCAAACTTCAAAAATTCATATCTCCCTCATACGAACTCCGTTTTTGGCGTTCTATATATCCCCGCGAAGGTGAGACTACGATCTACAACTTTCATTTAGATTCCGTTGGCAAATTCCGAAATTATTTTTATTATTTATTTATTAAAGTGACGTGTTTAAGGAATTTCTTTAAAAATTCATAACTTATTCATATGATGTCCGATTTGAGCGTTCTTTTTATGCATGTTTGTAGTTTAACGATATCTATCACTTTCATTTGACACCTAAGGTCAGAAAATGTTTTATTGAAACTTTGCGTTTTTACGTAACTTTGTATTGCTGGTTTTTGTCGGAAAAACTTATAATGAGCATAACTTCTTCGTTATAACTCGGATTTTTGTGTTATTTATATGTTTGGAAACTTTAAGATGATAACTACCACATAGTGTACTCCAAATAGAGTTTTTGAATACTTCATATTCTATTTCCTTTCTCAAGGAGATTACATGACTCGATCTTTACTGACATGAAATAACGGGTTGTTACACTCATCATGTTTAAACGGAACTGAAGGATAATGTAGCTTCAGGTTCTGGTTCTAAAGCAATGCTTAAAATTGTTAAAGATGACAGTGACAATGAGATTGAAGAAATGATTGTTGATGCTCTAAAGAGAAAGAAAAGAGATAGAGATAGATGAGAATTTGAAGATTGCAAAGGAAGTAGAGGAAAGGGAGAGGAGAAACAAGGACAAAGAAGAAGCATGAAACTGCAAAAAGGCCTTGTTTCCCTTGTGGATGAAAGAGACATTAATCCACCAAGCGATAGAGTTTCCAAGTGCTTATTGGTTAGAACCTGTTGCTTCGTTCGATTGTGATAACTCTAAGGACTCGCAGTTCGATATGCCGATCACAAGAAAAGCATTTACTTTTCATTGCTTGTATTGGACTGCCGAGGTTCCTTTCCCTCATCTGAAGGTTAACCGAGAGCTTATCGATTTTTATCTTAGTTATGGGCAACCTCAGTACCTGACATGGAGTGCACAGAAAATTATAATTGTCAAGGTATTGAAACCGACACCAGCTGCAAAGTTTGTGAACGTGAATTTCAAAATCACTCGAGGTTCTGCAACTTAGGTGTCAATGATTTCTTTAGCAGATCTTCCAAATCTTAATCCTCATGATTGGATTCTGTTGTTCAACATCCTGCTCACCAACTCAGGGGAATATGAGCCGATTCTAGAACATTTGAAGAGGATGTTAGCTTCATATGTTTATGAGGTTGCAGGTATGGATCAGGAAATAGAAAAGGTGATGAAGAAGAAGGTGACTGTGAAGTCAACACCGAAACCAGGAGATGTGAATAAGATGAAGATTCGCCAGATTGATTCAAGACATCTTACTGTGATGTTTACTAAAGGCGAAGGGCATAAATTTTTGTTCGCTCTTGTAGATAAACAACTCTTCTCAACGAACTGCTTAGAGCACATTATCAACATAATTCATTGGTGCAAGTAGAACTCCGAAGCAGATAAGAAGAACTTCACTGACATGCTTTGGTGGTACATCACGTTTCGTCATCATCTTTTGACCATTATTCCGAAGCTGTTTAAAACAATCAAGAAGTCTTCTGCTGCTCAACCGAAGTAGACTTTCGGTCCCATTGACGCAAAGGGAGAGATTGTAGAGTCTATTTGTGTTGCGTCATTTGCTTTTTGTATTATATCCGGATTGGGCATATCCATCTGTGATTATCTTGTAGGGTTATACTATATATATGCATGCATGTATGCATTATATTTTTACTACTTTTATTACGTTTAATCTTTGTAACCCTAAAGCCTCTACAATCGATGTTCTTAGTCGAGCTCTTCTGAGACGTTGAAGTATTAATCATACGACATATTCAAAGCCATATTCGTGTTTATATTTACCTTCTTAATTGTTTGCATGCATAGAATCAAACGATCCTAAAAGAACTAAGATCTATCACTAACCTTATGAAATTATTTAGTTTTCATAATATGTAACTTAGCATATTTGCTTAATAATTAACTGAGAATAGCAAGTACACCTAAAAGCACAAAACAAGCAACATTCGAGCATCGAGTAATCATAACATACCATAAACTAATCATGCCATCCTATCACTGATTGGTGAGTACTAGCATGCAAATCTATAAGCTCAAAAGGCAGGCATACAAAGGCATCTCTCGTAGATCCTTATCCCTAATATAGTATGTGATTCATAATTTCACAATCTAATACATATCATAACATATATGGGTATTTTGGGATAACTTAGTTGAGCTCAGTTGATTACATGCACCACACCCTTTTCTCTTTTAGAAATCCTTTTTATAAAAACGTTTTTCTTTAGAAATTTTCTAACAAGTCCTTAGTTTGAGTTCAGACACACCCAAGAGTGTGTTCAAATCCCTCAAACAAAGGCTCAGATACCAATTCGAGACATCCATAAATATGGTCCCAAAATATTCATTTTAATAATAGATAAATTAGTATTTTCCAATAACATCAAAACATTTAAATAAAAACCAACGTATTAATTTTTCATAAAATCAAAGTAAACATCAAAAGCAGAATCTTAATGGTGTGTGCGATGCAGTCATCCTGATCTCTTCCCTTTACAACTGGAAGTAACCAAAACATGAAGTAAAAATGGTAAGCACAAAGCTTAGTGTGTCATCCTAAAATACCACATAGCAACCATACAATAAACAAATAGTGGGGCCCGTTGTGTCGTCGGGCCCCACCCGACATCGAGCTGAGCTCGGTAAATGGGCCTCACCCAACATAAAATAATATATATCAAATAAACACATATACATGCAATAATCACATAGCATATAAATATCCATCAGGCCCCGTTCGACATCGGGTCTTCGTCGGGAAAACACATAAACATAGGCACATGCAAGAGTCACAAAGATAGCTAGCATACTAACAACATAACATTAACATGGGCCGACATTGGTGCCTTTAACCCTCTAAACCTGGTAAGGAAACTCACCTCAAATACAGGAAGGTAGTTGAACGGATCCCGACTTCGAATATCGACTCTACTTAATCCATAAACATAATGATTTCCATAAGTACAACTCAAAATGCCCAAAAGCCTCTTATAGGTCAAAATTTTCAAAGACAAAAGTCAAATTCAAAGTCAACAATCCGAGTTGATCCAACTCACCAAGTTGTCCTTCAACTTGCTGGGTTTCTCCATTAGTCTACAGAGTTGGGAAGAAACCAATCCAACTCTTCGAGTTTAACCATATACTCGTCGAGTTTGCAAGAAATCCAAAATCTTACTTTATTAAGCCGATCTTATCAAAACTAAGAGCTTCACAACTCAGACCTTAACTTAAATGGCATCTAAAAGGGTAAAGTTTCTAACTTTACTGTAACAACCCGAAATTGTCCGTCGCCAAAACCCGTTTTACCCGAAAGGTCGCCGTTATCGGATTCGTTCCGTTTTCTCTTTGGACTTAGTTAACTAAAAATTATATGTTTATTAACATTCATTGAGGGTGCAAATCACTCAGGAACTTATGTTATTAGCCCAAAATCATTATTTCATAAGTTTTAAAAATATTCCCGTCGGGTGATGGAAACTCAATCGGGTGCGACCAAAAACCGCGTTTAGCGCCGGTATCGGGTAGAATTCCACCGCGTCCAAGTTTTAGGAACTATATAAACGTGTTTAACCCATCATTTGAAGCTTTTTCCTTCTCTCTCTACTCTCTCTCTAACCTCTCTCCTAAATGCAAATATTAAGGGTCCAAAACTCAATTTTAAGGCTTCAAATCCTAAAGGTACCTTCCTAGCCTTAATCTATAGCATGTTTGGCTTCCAAATTCGACATTTAATCATGAAATAGGACATCATATGTGAGTTTACAGCCCAGGAGGTTGCCTAGGCCGTAAACACCATTTTGAAGGGTTTTTAGCCCTTAAACTCCTTCCTAAGCTCATTTGGACTTTAGATATGGCCAAAGGACTTCAAGATATGGACTTAGAACATTTAAAACTATGATTTTGAGGACTTTGAAGGAGTTTACGGCCAAGGCATAAGCTTGGGCCGTAAACTCATGTTAATGGGGTTTTTCATGCCCTTAAACCCTTCCAAATCACTTCTATGGCTTAGATATGAATTATAGGACCTTGGTTTTAGCATTTGGACACTTGAAACATGAATTTTGGGGGATTTAGATGAGTTTACGGCCAAGGTGAGTGCTTGGGCCGTAAACTTCCCAAAACTTGACATAAATCCAATTCTAAGGTGTTAGAAAGCCATCCAACACCACCAAAAGCCTTGGAATAAATCAAGGGATCAACCAAAAATACTTTAAGGGCCTAAAACACATCATTCATGGGATTTCTAAGAGTTTACGGCCAAGGCTTGTTCTTGGGCCGTAAACTCCAAAATCTTTGGTGTTAGAATGTAAACTAAACACCCCTAAGGCTCCTAGATGAATTTTAGAAGTCCTTTCATGCAAGTTTTAGACCTTGAAACACCTTGGAGCACCATATATTAGAGTTTACAGCCATGAAGGGGGTTTCATGGGCTGTAAACTCCGTAAATCCCTCATATGTCCCATACAAACTCATTTCTAGGCTTGTGGAAATTTTTAGAATCACATGTGATTGATTTTAAAACCCTAAAAACACTAAATCTTGGAGAATTGAGAGTTTACGGCCAAATACCCCATGCCTAGGCCGTAAACTCCCTTATGTACTATAAATGATGTTTTTAATTCAATCCAAGCCTTAAGAAAAATTAATCCAAGCAATTCCAAGTGTCCATATCCCTTTATGACCCAAATTTGCACCATAAAACACCCTACCATGAGTTTACGGCCGTAAACTCATGGGGAATGGGTGTTTTGGACCAAAAACTCTTGTATAAGTTTATTCATGGGGAGTAAACTCATGTCCCAAGTCCCTTGCTTCAATTCCCGTCCTTAAACGCCACCCGGGTCCCTCCAAACACTTATATCGGAGTGTTATCGTGACTTGAAGCAATTGTCCCTATCCAACAATGAATCTAAGTCCTAATTAGATAAAAATGTGTATCATTACATTATACTTAGGAACCTCGCGTGTTTACAAGCCCCGGACCAACACTTAGCATCCGAATTCGCCACATTTCTCGTCCGATGAGTTCATACCCCTACCCTTTTTCAACTGTTTTCACTGTTTTCAGGGGGGGAATACAAGCAAAAGTACAAGAAAATCTTGTACTCAACTCATTGTTTTCAGTTTAATCATTTTCATTCCGTATGTTCTAATATCAATAACTGTGTTTATCAAATAGTTCGAATTACGAATTTAGCTTTCAAACGAATCATAGATATCTTGTTGAAATGCTCTAATCTAAACTATGTTTCATAATCTAAGAATAACTTATACTAATTTCCATTTATAACTAATTATGAATACGAATACGAATACGAAGCTATAACTAGGATTAGAACGAATACGAAATTATAATTAGGAACAGAACGAATACGAATACGACTGTGAATACGAATACGAATACGAATACGACTGCGAATAGTATTAGGAGTAGGATTAGGAATAGGAATGCGACTACGAATACGAATACGAATACGACTGCGAATACGAATATGAATACGAATACGAAAAGTAATAAGAGTAGAAATAGAGAAACAAATACAGTAACGAATACGAATACGAGGACGAATAAGTACGTATATATGTTTAAGAATAAGAATACTGAACATAACCGTAACCAGTAAGGACACACACACAGTCAGGAAAACATGGGGTTTTCCTGGGGAAAACAAAACATTACCTAATCACGTGTTTATCTTTTACATCTTTAACATCTTTCACATTAGAAACCAACATGCAGGAAAGCATGGGGCTTTCTTGGGTAACACTTATATAACTAGAAAGAGTAGCAAACAGAATAACATTACATCTCTCATAACTAGTAATGTACAATCAAAAAAGGATGGGACTTTCCTGGGTTCATAGTTAATCATAACCGGAATCGTGTAACCTAACAATCAATTAATCTTTTCTCTTAAGAAAATATGGGATTTTCTTGGATAATAACTTTTCGATAAACAAAAGGAATCGTGTACATTTTCACAAAACAAACATCTTATGAACTCACCAGCTTTATGCTGATTTTCAAACTGCTTGTATTCTCAGGTCCACATTAGACAGGTACCTAGCAAATCTTTTGGAGAAGACAGAGCGTACAGAAGACTCGTCTTTATTTTTGTTCATATATACTATGTATTACGAATGTACAATTTTACTTTTGAACAAATGTAAACTTTGATATGTAATGTATGGTTGTTTACTTTGCTTACTATGTACATTGGATTTGATACTCAACTTGGAGTCAACCCCGGAGACGTTTCCGCCTTTGGTTTTCGGGGTGTGATAGATTGGTATCAGAGCCCTTGTTTATAGTGAATGGAGTATACCAAACCGTACATGGTATAAAACTATAAACAGTAAAGGGCCTAAATGCTCTGAACTAAAAGTATACCTCAAATATAAGTATTTTCAAAAGTATACAAGTATACCCGATAGTCGAAAATCCGTAACTACAAGTAGAACAAAACATAAGTAAATGGGTGTTGTACACTGCGTTTAAACCTGAGCAGTTATGTAGTCGTGTCTAGTATTAATATAGCCTGGCCAACTATATTCATGCAAGACACGGCCAACATGTGCTTGGGAGTGACTGTGGTACGCAGCATGCCTAAGACTTACCCAATACCCAAACAATGAGCCGTCGCTGCAGCGAATCATGAAATACTGTGGGAGTATTTCTCGAGCCAAATCTGTTATAGGATTCCTCATCCTAGCGTTACTCCTTAATCATTTCTTTAGCGATAATTTATCTGTTTGATAAAACCTTCCTGCTTTATCGCTTAATAAAATTCTATGTCTACCATAAAGAGATATCCTTTGTATCATATCTCTTGATTCAACTTAGAGGGCTTATCATCCTCTCTGCCTGATCTTATTAGATCAAGATGCCTCCAAGAAAGAGACCCAGCTCGCAGAACAACAACAACCCTCCTCAAACACTACCTTCTCTTTAAATCGACCTGGCAACCCTTCAGTCAGTTTTAACTGCAGCATTTTCAGCAGCCATGTGGCAAACGAACCCCGGTAGTTCGGGAGGTGGTCCCCAACCTCAAAACCAGGAAAATAGCCAGGGACACCGAAAGGAATGTTCCTATAAAGACTTTATGCATGCGAAACCTACATTCTTCGATGGCACGGGAGGTGTCATTGCTCTAACTCGATGGTTAGAAAGAATCGAATCCATCTTCGAGATATGTGCTTGTTCAAAATCCGACAAAGTGAAGTTTGCCGCTTGCACTCTCACCAACAAAGCCCTGACTTGGTGGAACAGCCGAGTCAAATCTCTAACTTTACCTGTAGCCAATGCTATGGGTTGGGAAGTTATGAAGGAACTTCTACACGCTGAGTATTGCCCTCGGGGTGAAATCCAGAAGCTGGAACATGAACTTTGGAATCTGAAGATGAAAGGTTCTGATATCGCTGCCTACACATCCAGATTTGATGACTTAGCACTTCTTTGTCCAGGGATGGTTACCCTTGAAAGTAAGAAGATTGAGAGGTTTATCTGGGGATTAACCCAGCCAACCAAAGGGAACATCTTAGTTGCGAGGCCAGATACATACGATAGCGCCAAATGCCTAGCGCAAATCTTGATTGACCATAGTGAGGACGTAGAGGAAGCAGCCACCACTCCTGAGCCGACAGAAAGAAGTGGTGAGAAAAGAAAGTACTGGGAGGCAGGGGATAAATATCAGCCTTCCCAGGAGTACTCGAAGAGACAACAAATGATGACAGTCCATGCTGCCACTACCCCTGCTGTTGTACCCGTCATCGGTTCCTCGGCTCGAGCACCTATTACCGGATATGCCGGTGTTCTCCCGTGGTGTAACCAGTGCAGTTACCACCACTATATCCCCGGTCCCTGTCGTATAAAACTTTGCAAAAATTGTGGCCAAGAGGGTCACCTTGCGCGGAATTGTAGAACACCCTCAACTCAAGCTCCTGGAGCGGGCGTTAATCAGGTCTGTTATGGTTGCGGAAAGATCGGGCATTATAAGAAAAACTGCCCCAATGCAACCACAACTGGCAACCCTGGAAAAGTCCTAGCTATAGGACAAGGTGAGACATCCACCGATCCCACAATTGCCCCAGGTATATTCCTTTTCAACGATCATTTCGCTTACAGTTCTTTTTCAACTCTAACCTAGAAAGATAAACTGTTATCTATTCATTCGAATCTCTCCATAAACGTAAAACTTTTCGAAATCCTCATTAGGATTGATCCCGTAACATACAAACTTCGATTAACCTCGAAACCTAGAGACATTCCTATGGTACTTCACGTCTCGGTCTTTCAATACCCACCCGACGAAACCTAGACGCTTCCCGAAAGTGAGGGTTCACTGGAACGTCTAGTAGAGACTCGATTCCACGTGGAAGCGTGAAGATCCAAAGCAGTAAACTCGTACTCGATTCTCTTTTCAACTTGCAATTTGAGTCCAAATCTTTGAATTTCGGGACGAAATTCCCTCTAACGGGGGGATAATGTAACAACCCGAAATTGTCCGTCGCCAAAACCCGTTTTACCTGAAAGGTCGCCGTTATCGGATTCGTTCCGTTTTCTCTTTGGACTTAGTTAACTAAAAATTATATGTTTATTAACATTCATTGAAGGTCCAAATCACTCAGGAACTTATGTTATTAGCCCAAATTCATTATTTCATAAGTTTTAAAAATGTTCCCGTCGGGTGACGGAAACTCAATCGGGTGCGACCAAAAACCGCGTTTAGCGCCGGTATCGGGTAGAATTCCACCGCGTCCAAGTTTTAGGAACTATATAAACGTGTTTAACCCATCATTTGAAGCTTTTTCCTTCTCTCTCTACTCTCTCTCTAACCTCTCTCCTAAATCCAAAGATTAAGGGTCCAAAACTCAATTTTAAGGCTTCAAATCCTAAAGGTACCTTCCTAGCCTTAATCTATAGCATGTTTGGCTTCCAAATTCGACATTTAATCATGAAATAGGACATCATATGTGATTTTACAGCCCAGGAGGTTGCCTAGGCCGTAAACACCATTTTGAAGGGTTTTTAGCCCTTAAACTCCTTCCTAAGCTCATTTGGACTTTAGATATGGCCAAGGGACTTCAAGATATGGACTTAGAACATTTAAAACTATGATTTTGAGGACTTTGAAGGATTTTACGGCCAAGGCATAAGCTTGGGCCGTAAACTCATGTTAATGGGATTTTTCATGCCCTTAAACCCATCCAAATCACTTCTATGGCTTAGATATGAATTATAGGACCTTGGTTTTAGCATTTGGACACTTGAAACATGAATTTTGGGGGATTTAGATGACTTTACGGCCAAGGTGAGTGCTTGGGCCATAAACTCCCCAAAACTTGACATAAATCCAATTCTAAGGTGTTAGAAAGCCATCCAACACCACCAAAAGCCTTGGAATAAATCAAGGGATCAACCAAAAATACTTTAAGGGCCTAAAACACATCATTCATGGGATTTCTAAGAGTTTACGGCCAAGGCTTGTTCTTGGGCCGTAAACTCCAAAATCTTTGGTGTTAGAATGCAAACTAAACACCGCTAAGGCTCCTAGATGAATTTTAGAAGTCCTTTCATGCAAGTTTTAGAACTTGAAACACCTTGGAGCACCATATATTAGAGTTTACGGCCATGAAGGGGGTTTCATGGGCTGTAAACTCCGTAAATCCCTCATGTGTCCCATACAAACTCATTTCTAGGCTTGTGGAAATTTTTAGAATCACATGTGATTGATTTTAACACCCTAAAAACACTAAATCTTGGAGAATTGAGAGTTTACGGCCAAAGACCCCATGCCTAGGCCGTAAACTCCCTTATGTATTATAAATGATGTTTTTAATTCAATCCAAGCCTTAAGAAAAATTAATCCAAGCAATTCCAGGTGTCCATATCCCTTGATGACCCAAATTTGCACCATAAAACACCCTACCATGAGTTTACGGCCGTAAACTCATGGGGAATGGGTGTTTTGGACCAAAAACTCTTGTATAAGTTTATTCATGGGGAGTAAACTCAAGTCCCAAGTCCCTCGCTTCAATTCCCGTCCTTAAACGCCACCCGGGTCCCTCCAAACACTTGTATCGGAGTGTTATCGTGACTTGAAGCAATTGTCCCTATCCGACAGTCAATCTAAGTCCTAATTAGATACAAATGTGTATCTTTACATTATACTTAGGAACCTTGCATGTTTACAAGCCCCAGACCAACACTTAGCATCCGAATTCGCCACATTTCTCGTCCGGTGAGTTCATACCCCTACCCTTTTTCAACTGTTTTCACTGTTTTCAGGGGGGGAATACAAGCAAAAGTACAAGGAAATCTTGTACTCAACTCATTGTTTTCAGTTTAATCATTTTCATTCCGTATGTTCTAATATCAATAACTGTGTTTATCAAATAGTTCGAATTACGAATTTAGCTTTCAAACGAATCATAGATATCTCGTTGAAATGCTCTAATCTAAACTATGTTTCATAATCTAAGAATAACTTATACTAATTTCCATTTATAACTAATTACGAATACGAATACGAATACGAAGCTATAACTAGGATTAGAACGAATACGAAACTATAATTAGGAACAGAACGAATACGAATACGACTGCGAATACGAATACGAATACGAATACGACTGCGAATAGTATTAGGAGTAGGATTAGGAATAGGAATGCGACTGCGAATACGAATACAAATACGAATGTGAATACGAATATGAATACGAATACGAAAAGTAATAAGAGTAGAAATAGAGAAACAAATACAGTAACGAATACGAATACAAGGACGAATAAGTACGCAAATATGTTTAAGAATAAGAATACTTAATATAACCGTAACCAGTAAGGACACAAACACAGTCAGGAAAACATGGGGTTTTCCTGGGGAAAACAAAACATTACCTAATCACGTGTTTATCTTTTACATCTTTAACATCTTTCACATTAGAAACCAACATGCAGGAAAGCATGGGGCTTTCCTGGGTAACACTTATATAACTAGAAAGAGTAGCAAACTGAATAACATTACATCTCTCATAACTAGTAATGTACAATCAAAAAAGGATGGGACTCTCCTGGGTTCATAGTTAATCATAACCGGAATCGTGTAACCTAACAATCAATTAATCTTTTCTCTTAAGAAAATATGGGATTTTCTTGGATAATAACTTTTCGATAAACTAAAGGAATCGTGTACATTTTCACAAAACAAACATCTTATGAACTCACCAGCTTTATGCTGATTTTCAAACTGCTTGTATTCTCAGGTCCACATTAGACAGGTACCTAGCAAATCTTTTGGAGAAGACAGAGCGTGCAGAAGACTCGTCTTTATTTTTGTTCATATATATTATGTATTACGAACGTACAATTTTACTTTTGAACAAATGTAAACTTTGATATGTAATGTATGGTTGTTTACTTTGCTTACTATGTACATTGGATTTGATACTCAACTTGGAGTCAACCCCGGAGACGTTTCCGCCTTTGGTTTTCGGGGTGTGACATTTACCTCTAGGAACCGCTAAAATAGGTTGAAAAACCTAAACCCTAGGCCTAAAAGGGTGAGAACTTAATCATTAAGCACTAAATCACCAAAGGCATAGCCCCAAACTGCAGATCTGGTCTTTAAAGCTGATGGCAACGTAAAGTTCCTAATTGTACACTCATGCATGACTAGGAAAGGCTAAAATGCTCATAAGAGGCCAAAAGAAGGAGTTGATGAAAGTTTGAAGCCCTTAAGACCATAAAGTTGGCCTCTGTATGCTAAAAGATCTCATGAACATCATAGATCTGAAAGGATAACATTTGGGACGTCCTAAACCCCCTTATCTACCCAAACATGGCTAAAAGCATACAAACTAACCCAAGAAGAGATCAAAGAAACTATTAAGCAAGATAAAAACGCGAATTTAGGGTTTCTGGACAAAAGGAGGCGTGTAAGGAGGCCAACCAAGGAACTTAAGGCCTTTAAATAAATTAGGGTTTCCTTCCTCGCTTCTAACTCGCCGTGTTGAGGTACCTCAACTTGCCGAGTTGACTCTTTAAACTTCGTGGCCAAAACAACTTTCACACGTTGAGTTGAGGCTTCCAACTCGACAAGCCCTCTCAGAAAACGTAAACAATTGGAAATAAATTCATACTAGAAACCAGGCACTACAATGTCTATGGCCAACTCATTGTCAAATGACACATTGAGTTTTCCAAACACTCCACATATCTCTACATTCTCTACACATGATTGTAGATAGATTCTCCCTCCTTCAACTAGCAAGCCATTAACACTTTAACGACCCCATACCTTTTTTGACATGCTTTCTTGTGAAACTTTTCCGCAAGATCCAAGCACATCTCGTATGGTCAATAATCCTCATAGAACATTTGAAACTTAGGTACCATGGTGGCAACCATTATAAAAACGACCTTTTTGCGTCTTCATAGTGTTTGTTGTAGGTGGAAAGCTCTTATGGGTGGTAGTTAATTCATCGACTTCAAGTAGAACTTTATCGAAGACATATTATTTGGCCTCATATCAAAGATTCACTTTGATATTATGCATCCAATCCATATGGTTTGGACCAACTAATTTCTCTTTGGAGAGGATTGATAGTAAAATGATGATGATGATGTTGTTGTTGTTGTAGTTGTTGGTTGACGTTCAAGCAGCAATAGCATCACCATTGGAAGTAGACATTTATAGTAGAAGAAAAGTTTTAGTTAGTTGATATAAATCCCTTAATATTTTAACCCATAATAAATACTCAAGACTATAATCCAATATAACAATTCACAACTAAAAAGAAGGATGTCGTAATCTTTTTGCGAATTTATGAAGGTAGGTAAAACAATTCACCAATTTCAATCTATGAGATTCCTAGATACTTTAAGATTCATTGAATCTTATCAACGTCATGTTTATCTCATATTATGTTCTTTTATTTGTGACTGATCATAAAAAAAAAAAAAAAAAAAAAAATTTACATCCCATAAATACTAATTAAAAATTTTGTTTAAAATCAACCAAACCATCAACCATGTATTTCAAAAACCACTACGTAGATCATAGAAGAAAATAGTAGTCAAAGTACAATCCCAAAAGAATCAAATGTGGATGCGATACAATCATGCCAGACCCTTCCCTTTTGTTTCGCAAAACCTAAAAATCATTTATACATAAAACGTAGGCACAAAACTTAGTGAGTTTCTCCAAAAAATCACGGTTATAAAACTAATTAAACTTTTATATTAAAAACTTAAAATTATTCATCACTTATTTTAAATAAATTATTAATAAGTGATATTTTTTAGTTATATAAAATTATAATCAATGATTTAAGTAAGTGCATGTAATTATATGATTTTTACTCGGTATTAACTTTATTTTAATTTTGATTCTAATGTTATTAGATTAATTAATCAAAATGAGAAATCTAAAATTTAAAATTTAAAATTTATAATTAATAGATTAACAGGTGGTATACTATTAATAAGAACAAAGAACATGGTGACACATTAATAAATAAAAAAATTATTTTTTTATTAGAATAGAAAGAAAAGATAATATTTTATCCTTTTGGTTTGTAAAATAATAAAATTTTATGATACAATGTTAATGAGCTCAATTTAAAAAATATTAATTTTATTTATGCATGGAAGGTGCGTTTCTAGATATTATGAAATGGAATAAACTTATTTCTGTTAAACCAACTATATTTAATTTTGTAAATACTACTGCACCAATAAACTTAGGGTTTCTTTAAAAAATAATAATAATAATAATAATAATAATAATAATAATAATAATTTAAACCAATAATTCTTTTAATCCTATCAAACTTTGAAATTATCAATTTTTTATATATTTTCTTTATTTTAATAAACTTAATACATATTATTTATAAAACTATTTTAATTTTTTAAAAATCAATTGTTTAATTATCTAAAATCATATTATTATTTATTATCGTTTTTATTTATTTACTTATATATTTCCAATTTTTTTATTTTTTTTTTAAATTTGATGTTGTAGATAAATATACTTCAATTAATAAAGTTTTATTTTTTTTATGTTTGGTACGTTGACATTATATAAGGTTGGCTTACACATTTTCACAATGTTATATATTATAAAAAAAACGTGTAAATAAATATGTTTACCATAAAAAAAATAAGAAAATGTTTAAAATGTTATAAAATTTAAAGAAAACACGTAAAAAAATAATAATATAAACTTTATATACATATATATATATATATATATATATATATATATATATATATATATATATATATATATATATATATATATATTATTTCCAATGAGGAATAATAGAAAAATATATCAATGAATTAATATATTATTGTATTTATTTATTATCTACTATTATATATCTTAATAAGTTACAGTTATTGCATAAATCAATCAAAATTTCATATAATTATTTATGAAAAAGAATGAAATAAAACCCTCAATTTTTAAAACGACAAATACAAATACAAATACAAATACAAATACAAATACAAATACAAATACAAATATATATATATATATATATATATATATATATATATATATATATATATATATATATATATATATATATTCAAAAATAAATCCATCCAAAAATTATTATCTTAACAAAAATAAAATATCATGCCTAATAGTTATTTTTACGGTCTTGAAAATAATAAAAAAAATCAGACAAAATTATTAAAAAAAAAAACTCATCTTATACTTTTCTGGTAAAGAAAAATAATTTTTTTTTATTCTCGTAAATACTGATACAACAAGAAAAACTTTTTTTAATTATATATATATATATATATATATATATATATATATATATATATATATATATATATATATATAAGTTAGAAAAAAACATTTATTTGATAATTACGGAAAACTAGGATTGAAATTCCAACTGATTTGACAACTAAGGTTTTTTTAGTGGTATCTTAAGGTTGGAAGGAATGATGTCACACTCTCTTTTTGCCACATTTTTTTCAACGACAAATAATTATTTTTTTCTCCTCTCTCAATGATTGAATTCGGAACCGCCTAGTTAGTTGTTAGTTTAAATGTCTGCTAGTTACACAAATAGGTTACCACCAACTTCTTGTCACCATTTCTTACTGCACTCAAGGAGTGGTATTGCATAAAAAGAGAAAAGAAAAAGAAGAGAGATAGAGAGAAGGATGAAGAGTGTGAGAGAGGAAGCGCTCCTGAATTTGGCCACACCCAAACCTTTTTTTTTTTTTTTTTTTTTTTTGGGGGGGGGGGGGGGGGGGGGGGGGTTCACTGTAGTTTCAAACATCAGCGAAACTGCACTCCACTTCCTTTGGTCTAAACATATCTGTGTTAAACTAAGCGGTTATCGCGGTTGAAAATATAATAGCGGTCACCGACCGCTATTTGAAATCGCGGTTCTTGCGCTGATATAGCGGTGGTATAACGTTTTTTATATGATGTACAATATATATATATATATATATATATATATATATATATATATATATATATATATATATATATATATTAAAGTATTAATCAATGAATCATACTTTAAATTTCAACTGGGTCAAATTAATTAATTAATCTGTAACTCATACTTCACTTATCATATTTAGTTAATCATATTTCACGTATAATAATTACTTAATTAGTTAATCATACTTCATAGACGGGTTATTAATGTCACAGTAATCATACTTTAACATAATAAACAAGAAAACATAAGGAATGCTTAATATTTTATCATACTTCAACACAATCATAATTAGCAAATAAAATAATTAAGTAATGTTATATTTAACCATAATGTAGTACTTTAAGTCTTCAACACAATTAACGAGAAAACACATACATTTCAATGGATGTAATGACAATCACAAAACCATAATATTATTCAATGGAATGGCACGGAAATTTTGTTTGGGCTAAGAAAAAATAATTTTATTCAATGAAATGGCACAAACAATGTTTTTTTTTTAATGTAAAATAGCCCAAAATAGACATTATTCAAATAGTGGTAATAACTCCACTACAGCGGTAACCACAATAGCGGTAAATCGCAGCGCTAATAGCGCCCTCGCTATTGTAAACCGATATTTTAAAATACTGTTTCTTTACCTCCAATAACCGCTATAACATCGTTATAGCACCACTATAGCGCCTCAATTGACTACATAGCTGTTAACACAGTAATATTTAAATTTTT